>NC_082714.1:79738521-79902982 GCF_030144855.1 Hypanus sabinus | reverse complement strand
TTACCATCAGGAACCCCCACCTCCCAGGCCACGCTTTCTCTCACTGTTGCCATCAGGGACCTCCACCTCCCAGGCCACGCTCTCTTCTCACTGTTACCATCAGGAACCCCCACCTCCCAGGCCACACTCTCTCTCACTGTTACCATCAGTAACGCCCACCTGCCAGGCCACGCTCTCTTCTCACTGTTACCATCAGTAACCCCCACCTCCCAGGCCACGCTCTCTCTCACTGTTGCCATCAGGGACCGCTACCTCCCAGGCCACGCTCTCTTCTCACTGTTACCATCAGGAACCCCCACCTCCCAGGCCACGCTGTCTTCACACTGTTACTATCAGGAACCCCCACCTCCCAGGCCACGATCTCTTCACACTGCTACCATCAGGAACCCCCACCCAGGCCACGCTCTCTTCTCACTGCTACCATCAAGAATCCCCACCTCCCAGGCCACGCTCTCTTCTCACTGGTACCATCAGGAACCGCCACCTCCCAGGCCACGCTCTCTTCTCACTGCTAACATCAGGACCCCCCACCTCTCAGGCCACGCTCTCTTCTCACTGTTACCGTCAGGAACCCCCACCTCCCAGGCCACTCTCTCTTCTCACTGGTACCATCAGTAACCCCCACCTCCCAGGCCATGCTCTCTTCTCACTGTTACCATCAGGAACCCCCACCTCCCAGGCCTCGCTCTCTTCTCACTGATACCATCAGGAGCCCCCACCTCCTAGGCCACGCTCTCTTCTCACTGATAACATCGGGAACCCCCACCTCCCAGGCCACACTCTCTTCTCACTGATACCATCAGGAACCCCCACCTCCCAGGCCACACTCTCTTCTCACTGGTACCATCAGAAACCCCCACCTCCCAGGCCACGCTCTCTTCTCACTGCTACCATCAGGTACCCCCACCGCCCAGGCCACGCTCTCTTCTCACTGCTACCATCAGGGACCCCCACCTCCCAGGCCATGCTCTCTTCTCACTGCTACCATCAGGGACCCCCACCTCCCAGGCCACGCTCTCTTCTCACTGCTACCATCAAGAATCCCCACCTCCCAGGCCAGGCTCTCTTCTCACTGTTACCATCAGGAACCCCCACCTCCCAGGCCACGCTTTCTCTCACTGTTGCCATCAGGGACCTCCACCTCCCAGGCCACGCTCTCTTCTCACTGTTACCATCAGGAACCCCCACCTCCCAGGCCACACTCTCTCTCACTGTTACCATCAGTAACGGCCACCTCCCAGGCCACGCTCTCTTCTCACTGTTACCATCAGTAACCCCCACCTCCCAGGCCACGCTCTCTCTCACTGTTGCCATCAGGGACCGCCACCTCCCAGGCCACGCTCTCTTCTCACTGTTACCATCAGGAACCCCCACCTCCCAGGCCACGCTCTCTTCACACTGTTACTATCAGGAACCCCCACCTCCAGGCCACGATCTCTTCACACTGCTACCATCAGGAACCCCCACCTCCCAGGCCACGCTCTCTTCTCACTGCTACCATCAAGAATCCCCACCTCCCAGCCACGCTCTCTTCTCACTGGTACCATCAGGAACCGCCACCTCCCAGGCCACGCTCTCTTCTCACTGCTAACATCAGGACCCCCCACCTCCCAGGCCACGCTCTCTTCTCACTGTTACCGTCAGGAACCCCCACCTCCCAGGCCACTCTCTCTTCTCACTGGTACCATCAGTAACCCCCACCTCCCAGGCCATGCTCTCTTCTCACTGTTACCATCAGGAACCCCCACCTCCCAGGCCTCGCTCTCTTCTCACTGATACCATCAGGAGCCCCCACCTCCTAGGCCACGCTCTCTTCTCACTGATACCATCGGGAACCCCCACCTCCCAGGCCACACTCTCTTCTCACTGATACCATCAGGAACCCCCACCTCCCAGGCCACACTCTCTTCTCACTGGTACCATCAGGAACCCCCACCTCCCAGGGCCACGCTCTCTTCTCACTGCTACCATCAGGTACCCCCACCGCCCAGGCCACGCTCTCTTCTCACTGCTACCATCAGGGACCCCCACCTCCCAGGCCATGCTCTCTTCTCACTGCTACCATCAGGGACCCCCCACCTCCCAGGCCACGCTCTCTTCTCACTGCTACCATCAAGAATCCCCACCTCCCAGGCCAGGCTGTCTTCTCACTGTTACCATCAGGAACCCCCACCTCCCAGGCCACGCTCTCTTCACACTGTTACCATCAGTAACCCCCACCTCCCATGCCACGCTCTCTCTCACTGTTACCATCAGGAATCCCCTCCTCACAGGCTACGCTCTCTTCTCACTGTTACCATCAGGAACCCCCACCTCCCAGGCCTCGCTCTCTTCTCACTGATACCATCAGGAGCCCCCACCTCCTAGGCCACGCTCTCTTCTCACTGATACCATCGGGAACCCCCACCTCCCAGGCCACACTCTCTTCTCACTGATACCATCAGTAACCCCCACCTCCCATGCCACGCTCTCTTCTCACTGTTACCATCAGTAACCCCCACCTCCCAGGCCACGCTCTCTCTCACTGTTGCCATCAGGGACCGCCACCTCCCAGGCCACGCTCACTTCTCACTGTTACCATCAGGAACCCCCACCTCCCAGGCCACGCTCTCTTCACACAGTTACTATCAGGAACCCCCACCTCCCAGGCCACGATCTCTTCACACTGCTACCATCAGGAACCCCCACCTCCCAGGCCACGCTCTCTTCTCACTGCTACCATCAAGAATCCCCACCTCCCAGGCCACGCTCTCTTCTCACTGGTACCATCAGGAACCGCCACCTCCCAGGCCACGCTCTCTTCTCACTGCTAACATCAGGACCCCCCACCTCCCAGGCCACGCTCTCTTCTCACTGTTACCGTCAGGAACCCCCACCTCCCAGGCCACTCTCTCTTCTCACTGGTACCATCAGTAACCCCCACCTCCCAGGCCATGCTCTCTTCTCACTGTTACCATCAGGAACCCCCACCTCCCAGGCCTCGCTCTCTTCTCACTGATACCATCAGGAGCCCCCACCTCCTAGGCCACGCTCTCTTCTCACTGATACCATCGGGAACCCCCACCTCCCAGGCCACACTCTCTTCTCACTGATACCATCAGTAACCCCCACCTCCCATGCCACGCTCTCTCTCACTGTTACCATCAGGAATCCCCACCTCACAGGCTACGCTCTCTTCTCACTGTTACCATCAGGAACCCCCACCACCCAGGCCACACTCTCTTCTCACTGTTACCATCAGGAACCCCCACCTCCAAGGCCACGCTCTTTTCTCACTGCTACCATCAGGAACACCCACCTCCCAGGCTACGCTCTCTTCACACTGTTGCCATCAGGGACCCCCACCTCCCAGGCCACGCTTTCTTTACACTGCTACCATCAGTAACCCGTACCTCAAAGGCCACGCTCTCTTCTCACTGTTACCATCAGGAACCCCCACCTCCCAGGCCACATTCTCCTCTCACTACTATCATCAGGACACCCCACCTCCCAGGCCACGCTCTCTTCTCACTGTTACCATCAGGAACCCCCACCTCCCAGGCCACGCTTTCTCTCACTGTTGCCATCAGGGACCTCCACCTCCCAGGCCACGCTCTCTTCTCACTGTTACCATCAGGAACCCCCACCTCCCAGGCCACACTCTCTCTCACTGTTACCATCAGTAACGCCCACCTGCCAGGCCACGCTCTCTTCTCACTGTTACCATCAGTAACCCCCACCTCCCAGGCCACGCTCTCTCTCACTGTTGCCATCAGGGACCGCTACCTCCCAGGCCACGCTCTCTTCTCACTGTTACCATCAGGAACCCCCACCTCCCAGGCCACGCTGTCTTCACACTGTTACTATCAGGAACCCCCACCTCCCAGGCCACGATCTCTTCACACTGCTACCATCAGGAACCCCCACCCAGGCCACGCTCTCTTCTCACTGCTACCATCAAGAATCCCCACCTCCCAGGCCACGCTCTCTTCTCACTGGTACCATCAGGAACCGCCACCTCCCAGGCCACGCTCTCTTCTCACTGCTAACATCAGGACCCCCCACCTCTCAGGCCACGCTCTCTTCTCACTGTTACCGTCAGGAACCCCCACCTCCCAGGCCACTCTCTCTTCTCACTGGTACCATCAGTAACCCCCACCTCCCAGGCCATGCTCTCTTCTCACTGTTACCATCAGGAACCCCCACCTCCCAGGCCTCGCTCTCTTCTCACTGATACCATCAGGAGCCCCCACCTCCTAGGCCACGCTCTCTTCTCACTGATAACATCGGGAACCCCCACCTCCCAGGCCACACTCTCTTCTCACTGATACCATCAGGAACCCCCACCTCCCAGGCCACACTCTCTTCTCACTGGTACCATCAGGAACCCCCACCTCCCAGGCCACGCTCTCTTCTCACTGCTACCATCAGGTACCCCCACCGCCCAGGCCACGCTCTCTTCTCACTGCTACCATCAGGGACCCCCACCTCCCAGGCCATGCTCTCTTCTCACTGCTACCATCAGGGACCCCCACCTCCCAGGCCACGCTCTCTTCTCACTGCTACCATCAAGAATCCCCACCTCCCAGGCCAGGCTCTCTTCTCACTGTTACCATCAGGAACCCCCACCTCCCAGGCCACGCTTTCTCTCACTGTTGCCATCAGGGACCTCCACCTCCCAGGCCACGCTCTCTTCTCACTGTTACCATCAGGAACCCCCACCTCCCAGGCCACACTCTCTCTCACTGTTACCATCAGTAACGGCCACCTCCCAGGCCACGCTCTCTTCTCACTGTTACCATCAGTAACCCCCACCTCCCAGGCCACGCTCTCTCTCACTGTTGCCATCAGGGACCGCCACCTCCCAGGCCACGCTCTCTTCTCACTGTTACCATCAGGAACCCCCACCTCCCAGGCCACGCTCTCTTCACACTGTTACTATCAGGAACCCCCACCTCCCAGGCCACGATCTCTTCACACTGCTACCATCAGGAACCCCCACCTCCCAGGCCACGCTCTCTTCTCACTGCTACCATCAAGAATCCCCACCTCCCAGGCCACGCTCTCTTCTCACTGGTACCATCAGGAACCGCCACCTCCCAGGCCACGCTCTCTTCTCACTGCTAACATCAGGACCCCCCACCTCCCAGGCCACGCTCTCTTCTCACTGTTACCGTCAGGAACCCCCACCTCCCAGGCCACTCTCTCTTCTCACTGGTACCATCAGTAACCCCCACCTCCCAGGCCATGCTCTCTTCTCACTGTTACCATCAGGAACCCCCACCTCCCAGGCCTCGCTCTCTTCTCACTGATACCATCAGGAGCCCCCACCTCCTAGGCCACGCTCTCTTCTCACTGATACCATCGGGAACCCCCACCTCCCAGGCCACACTCTCTTCTCACTGATACCATCAGGAACCCCCACCTCCCAGGCCACACTCTCTTCTCACTGGTACCATCAGGAACCCCCACCTCCCAGGCCACGCTCTCTTCTCACTGCTACCATCAGGTACCCCCACCGCCCAGGCCACGCTCTCTTCTCACTGCTACCATCAGGGACCCCCACCTCCCAGGCCACGCTCTCTTCTCACTGCTACCATCAAGAATCCCCACCTCCCAGGCCAGGCTGTCTTCTCACTGTTACCATCAGGAACCCCCACCTCCCAGGCCACGCTCTCTTCACACTGTTACCATCAGTAACCCCCACCTCCCATGCCACGCTCTCTCTCACTGTTACCATCAGGAATCCCCTCCTCACAGGCTACGCTCTCTTCTCACTGTTACCATCAGGAACCCCCACCACCCAGGCCACACTCTCTTCTCACTGTTACCATCAGGAACCCCCACCTCCAAGGCCACGCTATTTTCTCACTGCTACCATCAGGAACACCCACCTCCCAGGCTACGCTCTCTTCACACTGTTGCCATCAGGGACCCCCACCTCCCAGGCCACGCTCTCTTCACACTGCTACCATCAGTAACCCGTACCTCCCAGGCCACGCTCTCTTCTCACTGCTACCATCAGGGACCCCCACCTCCCAGGCCATGCTCTCTTCTCACTGCTACCATCAGGGACCCCCACCTCCCAGGCCACGCTCTCTTCTCACTGCTACCATCAAGAATCCCCACCTCCCAGGCCAGGCTCTCTTCTCACTGTTACCATCAGGAACCCCCACCTCCCAGGCCACGCTTTCTCTCACTGTTGCCATCAGGGACCTCCACCTCCCAGGCCACGCTCTCTTCTCACTGTTACCATCAGGAACCCCCACCTCCCAGGCCACACTCTCTCTCACTGTTACCATCAGTAACGCCCACCTCCCAGGCCACGCTCTCTTCTCACTGTTACCATCAGTAACCCCCACCTCCCAGGCCACGCTCTCTCTCACTGTTGCCATCAGGGACCGCCACCTCCCAGGCCACGCTCTCTTCTCACTGTTACCATCAGGAACCCCCACCTCCCAGGCCACGCTCTCTTCACACTGTTACTATCAGGAACCCCCACCTCCCAGGCCACGATCTCTTCACACTGCTACCATCAGGAACCCCCACCTCCCAGGCCACGCTCTCTTCTCACTGCTACCATCAAGAATCCCCACCTCCCAGGCCACGCTCTCTTCTCACTGGTACCATCAGGAACCGCCACCTCCCAGGCCACGCTCTCTTCTCACTGCTAACATCAGGACCCCCCACCTCCCAGGCCACGCTCTCTTCTCACTGTTACCGTCAGGAACCCCCACCTCCCAGGCCACTCTCTCTTCTCACTGGTACCATCAGTAACCCCCACCTCCCAGGCCATGCTCTCTTCTCACTGTTACCATCAGGAACCCCCACCTCCCAGGCCTCGCTCTCTTCTCACTGATACCATCAGGAGCCCCCACCTCCTAGGCCACGCTCTCTTCTCACTGATACCATCGGGAACCCCCACCTCCCAGGCCACACTCTCTTCTCACTGATACCATCAGTAACCCCCACCTCCCATGCCACGCTCTCTCTCACTGTTACCATCAGGAATCCCCACCTCACAGGCTACGCTCTCTTCTCACTGTTACCATCAGGAACCCCCACCACCCAGGCCACACTCTCTTCTCACTGTTACCATCAGGAACCCCCACCTCCAAGGCCACGCTCTTTTCTCACTGCTACCATCAGGAACACCCACCTCCCAGGCTACGCTCTCTTCACACTGTTGCCATCAGGGACCCCCACCTCCCAGGCCACGCTCTCTTTACACTGCTACCATCAGTAACCCGTACCTCCCAGGCCACGCTCTCTTCTCACTGTTACCATCAGGAACCCCCACCTCCCAGGCCACATTCTCCTCTCACTACTATCATCAGGACACCCCACCTCCCAGGCCACGCTCTCTTCTCACTGTTACCATCAGGAACCCCCACCTCCCAGGCCACGCTTTCTCTCACTGTTGCCATCAGGGACCTCCACCTCCCAGGCCACGCTCTCTTCTCACTGTTACCATCAGGAACCCCCACCTCCCAGGCCACACTCTCTCTCACTGTTACCATCAGTAACGCCCACCTGCCAGGCCACGCTCTCTTCTCACTGTTACCATCAGTAACCCCCACCTCCCAGGCCACGCTCTCTCTCACTGTTGCCATCAGGGACCGCTACCTCCCAGGCCACGCTCTCTTCTCACTGTTACCATCAGGAACCCCCACCTCCCAGGCCACGCTGTCTTCACACTGTTACTATCAGGAACCCCCACCTCCCAGGCCACGATCTCTTCACACTGCTACCATCAGGAACCCCCACCCAGGCCACGCTCTCTTCTCACTGCTACCATCAAGAATCCCCACCTCCCAGGCCACGCTCTCTTCTCACTGGTACCATCAGGAACCGCCACCTCCCAGGCCACGCTCTCTTCTCACTGCTAACAACAGGACCCCCCACCTCTCAGGCCACGCTCTCTTCTCACTGTTACCGTCAGGAACCCCCACCTCCCAGGCCACTCTCTCTTCTCACTGGTACCATCAGTAACCCCCACCTCCCAGGCCATGCTCTCTTCTCACTGTTACCATCAGGAACCCCCACCTCCCAGGCCTCGCTCTCTTCTCACTGATACCATCAGGAGCCCCCACCTCCTAGGCCACGCTCTCTTCTCACTGATAACATCGGGAACCTCACCTCCCAGGCCACACTCTCTTCTCACTGATACCATCAGGAACCCCCACCTCCCAGGCCACACTCTCTTCTCACTGGTACCATCAGGAACCCCCACCTCCCAGGCCACGCTCTCTTCTCACTGCTACCATCAGGTACCCCCACCGCCCAGGCCACGCTCTCTTCTCACTGCTACCATCAGGGACCCCCACCTCCCAGGCCATGCTCTCTTCTCACTGCTACCATCAGGGACCCCCACCTCCCAGGCCACGCTCTCTTCTCACTGCTACCATCAAGAATCCCCACCTCCCAGGCCAGGCTCTCTTCTCACTGTTACCATCAGGAACCCCCACCTCCCAGGCCACGCTTTCTCTCACTGTTGCCATCAGGGACCTCCACCTCCCAGGCCACGCTCTCTTCTCACTGTTACCATCAGGAACCCCCACCTCCCAGGCCACACTCTCTCTCACTGTTACCATCAGTAACGGCCACCTCCCAGGCCACGCTCTCTTCTCACTGTTACCATCAGTAACCCCCACCTCCCAGGCCACGCTCTCTCTCACTGTTGCCATCAGGGACCGCCACCTCCCAGGCCACGCTCTCTTCTCACTGTTACCATCAGGAACCCCCACCTCCCAGGCCACGCTCTCTTCACACTGTTACTATCAGGAACCCCCACCTCCCAGGCCACGATCTCTTCACACTGCTACCATCAGGAACCCCCACCTCCCAGGCCACGCTCTCTTCTCACTGCTACCATCAAGAATCCCCACCTCCCAGGCCACGCTCTCTTCTCACTGGTACCATCAGGAACCGCCACCTCCCAGGCCACGCTCTCTTCTCACTGCTAACATCAGGACCCCCCACCTCCCAGGCCACGCTCTCTTCTCACTGTTACCGTCAGGAACCCCCACCTCCCAGGCCACTCTCTCTTCTCACTGGTACCATCAGTAACCCCCACCTCCCAGGCCATGCTCTCTTCTCACTGTTACCATCAGGAACCCCCACCTCCCAGGCCTCGCTCTCTTCTCACTGATACCATCAGGAGCCCCCACCTCCTAGGCCACGCTCTCTTCTCACTGATACCATCGGGAACCCCCACCTCCCAGGCCACACTCTCTTCTCACTGATACCATCAGGAACCCCCACCTCCCAGGCCACACTCTCTTCTCACTGGTACCATCAGGAACCCCCACCTCCCAGGCCACGCTCTCTTCTCACTGCTACCATCAGGTACCCCCACCGCCCAGGCCACGCTCTCTTCTCACTGCTACCATCAGGGACCCCCACCTCCCAGGCCATGCTCTCTTCTCACTGCTACCATCAGGGACCCCCACCTCCCAGGCCACGCTCTCTTCTCACTGCTACCATCAAGAATCCCCACCTCCCAGGCCAGGCTGTCTTCTCACTGTTACCATCAGGAACCCCCACCTCCCAGGCCACGCTCTCTTCACACTGTTACCATCAGTAACCCCCACCTCCCATGCCACGCTCTCTCTCACTGTTACCATCAGGAATCCCCTCCTCACAGGCTACGCTCTCTTCTCACTGTTACCATCAGGAACCCCCACCACCCAGGCCACACTCTCTTCTCACTGTTACCATCAGGAACCCCCACCTCCAAGGCCACGCTATTTTCTCACTGCTACCATCAGGAACACCCACCTCCCAGGCTACGCTCTCTTCACACTGTTGCCATCAGGGACCCCCACCTCCCAGGCCACGCTCTCTTCACACTGCTACCATCAGTAACCCGTACCTCCCAGGCCACGCTCTCTTCTCACTGTTACCATCAGGAACCCCCACCTCCCAGACCACGCTCTCCTCTCACTACTATCATCAGGACACCCCACCTCCCAGGCCACGCTCTCTTCTCACTGTTACCATCAGGAACCCCCACCTCCCAGGCCACGCTCTCTCTCACTGTTGCCATCAGGGACCTCCACCTCCCAGGCCACGCTCTCTTCTCACTGTTACCATCAGGAACCCCCACCTCCAAGGCCACGCTCTCTTCACACTGTTACCATCAGTAACCCCCACCTCCCAAGCCACGCTCTCTCTCACTGTTACCATCAGGAATCCCCACCTCACAGGCTACGCTCTCTTCTCACTGTTACCATCAGGAACCCCCACCACCCAGGCCACACTCTCTTCTCAATGTTACCATCAGGAACCCCCACCTCCAAGGCCACGCTCTTTTCTCACTGCTACCATCAGGAACACCCACCTCCCAGGCTACGCTCTCTTCACACTGTTGCCATCAGGGACCCCAACCTCCCAGGCCACGCTCTCATCACACTGCTACCATCAGTAACCCGTACCTCACAGGCCACGCTCTCTTCTCACTGTTACCATCAGGAACCCCCACCTCCCAGACCACGCTCTCTTCTCACTGTTACCATCAGGAACCCCCACCTCCCAGGCCACACTCTCTCTCACTGTTACCATCAGGAACCCCCACCTCCCAGGCCAAGCTCTTTTCTCACTGTTACCATCAGTAACCCCCACCTCCCAGGCCACGCTCTCTCTCACTGTTGCCATCAGGGACCGCCACCTCCGAGGCCACGCTCTCTTCTCACTGTTACCATCAGGAACCCCCACCTCCCATGCCACGCTCTCTTCACACTGTTACTATTCGGAACCCCCACCTCCCAGGCCACGATCTCTTCACACTGCTACCATCAGGAACCCCCACCTCCCAGGCCACGCTCTCTTCTCACTGCTACCATCAAGAATCCCCAACTCCCAGGCCACGCTCTCTTCTCAGTGCTACCATCAGGACCCCCAACCTCCCAGGCCACGCTCTCTTCTCACTGTTACCATCAGGAACCCCCACCTCCCAGGCCACGCTCTCTTCTCATTGCTACCATCAGGAATCCCCACCTCCCAGGCCACGCTCTCTTCTCACTGTTACCATCAGGAACCCCTACCTCCCTGGCCACGCTCTCTTCTCACTGCTACCATCAGGAAACCCCACCTCCCAGGCCACGCTCTCTTCTCACTGTTACCATCAGGAACCCCCAACTCCCAGGCCACGCTCTCTTCTCACTACTATCATCAGGACCCCCCACCTCCCAGGCCACGCTCTCCTCTCACTACTATCATCAGGACACCCCACCTCCCAGGCCACGCTCTCTTCTCACTGTTACCATCAGGAACCCCCACCTCCCAGGCCACGCTCTCTCTCACTGTTGCCATCAGGGACCTCCACCTCCCAGGCCACGCTCTCTTCTCACTGTTACCATCAGGAACACCCACCTCCCAGGCCACGCTCTCTTCACACTGTTACCATCAGTAACCCCCACCTGCCATGCCACGCTCTCTCTCACTGTTACCATCAGGAACCCCCACCACCCAGGCCACACTCTCTTCTCAGTGTTACCATCAGGAACCGCCACCTCCAAGGCCACGCTCTTTTCTCACTGCTACCATCAGGAGCACCCAGCTCCCAGGCTACGCTCTCTTCACACTGTTGCCATCAGGGACCCCCACCTCCCAGGCCACGCTCTCTTCACACTGCTACCATCAGTAACCCGTACCTCCCAGGCCACGCTCTCTTCTCACTGTTACCATCAGGAACACCCACTTCCCAGGCCACGCTCCTTTCTCACTGTTACCATCAGGAACCCCCACCTCCCAGGCCACACTCTCTCTCACTGTTACCATCAGGATCCCCCACCTCCCAGGCCACGCTCTCTTCTCACTGTTACCATCAGTAACCCCCACCTCCCAGGCCACGCTCTCTCTCACTGTTGCCATCAGGGACCGCCACCTCCGAGGCCACGCTCTCTTCTCACTGTTACCATCAGGAACCCCCACCTCCCAGGCCACTCTCTCTTCACACTGTTACTATCAGGAACCCCCACCTCCCAGGCCACGATCTCTTCACACTGCTACCATCAGGAACCCCCACCTCCCAGGCCACGCTCTCTTCTCACTGCTACTATCAAGAATCCCCAACTCCCAGGCCACGCTCTCTTCTCAGTGCTACCATCAGGACCCCCCACCTCCCAGGCCACGCTCTCTTCTCACTGTTACCATCAGGAACCCCCACCTCCCAGGCCACGCTCTCTTCTCACTACTATCATCAGGAACCCCCACCTCCCAGGCCACGCTCTCCTCTCACTACTATCATCAGGACACCCCACCTCCCAGGCCACGCTCTCTTCTCACTGTTACCATCAGGAACCCCCACCTCCCAGGCCACGTTCTCTCTCACTGTTATCATCAGGAACCCCTACCACCGAGGCCACACTCTCTTCTCACTGTTACCATCAGGAACCCACACCTCCCAGGCCACGCTCTATTCTCACTGTTACCATCAGGAACCCCCACCTCCCAGGCCACACTCTCTCTCAATATTACCATCAGGAACCCCCACCTCCCAGGCCACGCTCTCTTCTCACTGTTACCATCAGTAACCCCCACCTCCCAGGCCACGCTCTCTCTCACTGTTGCCATCAGGGACCTCCACCTCCCAGGCCACGCTCTCTTCTCACTGCTACCATCAGGAACCCCCACCTCCCAGGCCAGGCTCTCTCTCACTGTTGCCATCAGGGACCTCCACCTCCCAGGCCACGCTCTCTTCTCACTGTTACCATCAGGAACCCCCACCTCCCAGGCCACGCTCTCTTATCACTGTTACCATCAGGAACCCCCACCTCCCAGGCCACGCTCTCTTCACACTGTTGCCATCAGGGACCCCCACCTCCCAGGCCAGGCTCTCTTCTCACTGCTACCATCAGGAACCCCCACCTCCCAGGCCACGCTCTCTTCTCACTGTTACCATCAGGAACCCCAACCTCCCAGGCCACGCTCTCTTCTCACTGGTACCATCAGGAACCCCCACCTCCCAGGCCACGCTGTTTTCTCACTGCTACCATCAGGAACCCCCACCTCCCAGGCCACGCTCTCTTCACACTGTTGCCATCAGGGACCCCCACCTCACAGGCCACGCTCTCTTCTCACTGCTACCATCAGGAACCCCCACCTCCCAGGCCACGCTCTCTTCTCACTGTTAGCATCAGGAACCCCCACCTCCCAGGCCACGCTCTCTTCTCACTGTTACCATCAAGACCCCCCACCTCCCAGGCCACGCTCTCTTCTCACTGATACCATCAGGAACCCCCACCTCCCAGGCCACACTCTCTTCTACTGCTACCAGCAGGAACCCCCACCTCTCAGGCCACGCTCTCTTTTCACTGTTACCATCAGGAACCCCCACCTCCCAGGCCACGCTCTCTTCACACTGTTACCATCAGGATCCCCCACCTCCCAGGCCACGCTCTCTTCTCACTGTTACCATCAGTAACCCCGACCTCCCAGGCCACGCTCTCTCTCACTGTTGCCATCAGGGACCGCCACCTCCGAGGCCACGCTCTCTTCTCACTGTTACCATCAGGAACCCCCACCTCCCAGGCCACGCTCTCTTCACACTGTTACTATCAGGAACCCCCACCTCCCAGGCCACGATCTCTTCACACTGCTACCATCAGGAACCCCCACCTCCCAGGCCACGCTCTCTTCTCACTGCTACCATCAAGAATCCCCAACTCCCAGGCCACGCTCTCTTCTCAGTGCTACCATCAGGACCCCCCACCTCCCAGGCCACGCTCTCTTCTCACTGTTACCATCAGGAACCCCCACCTCCCAGGCCACGCTCTCTTCTCACTACTATCATCAGGAACCCCCACCTCCCAGGCCACGCTCTCCTCTCACTACTATCATCAGGACACCCCACCTCCCAGGCCACGCTCTCTTCTCACTGTTACCATCAGGAACCCCCACCTCCCAGGCCACGTTCTCTCTCACTGTTACCATCAGGAACCCCTACCACCGAGGCCACACTCTCTTCTCACTGTTACCATCAGGAACCCACACCTCCCAGGCCACGCTCTATTCTCACTGTTACCATCAGGAACCCCCACCTCCCAGGCCACACTCTCTCTCACTATTACCATCAGGAACCCCCACCTCCCAGGCCACGCTCTCTTCTCACTGTTACCATCAGTAACCCCCACCTCCCAGGCCACGCTCTCTCTCACTGTTGCCATCAGGGACCTCCACCTCCCAGGCCACGCTCTCTTCTCACTGCTACCATCAGGAACCCCCACCTCCCAGGCCAGGCTCTCTCTCACTGTTGCCATCAGGGACCTCCACCTCCCAGGCCACGCTCTCTTCTCACTGTTACCATCAGGAACCCCCACCTCCCAGGCCACGCTCTCTTCTCACTGTTACCATCAGGAACCCCCACCTCCCAGGCCACGCTCTCTTCACACTGTTGCCATCAGGGACCCCCACCTCCCAGGCCAGGCTCTCTTCTCACTGCTACCATCAGGAACCCCCACTTCCCAGGCCACGCTCTCTTCTCACTGTTACCATCAGGAACCCCAACCTCCCAGGCCACGCTCTCTTCTCACTGGTACCATCAGGAACCCCCACCTCCGAGGCCACGCTGTTTTCTCACTGCTACCATCAGGAACCCCCACCTCCCAGGCCACGCTCTCTTCACACTGTTGCCATCAGGGACCCCTACCTCCCAGGCCACGCTCTCTTCTCACTGCTACCATCAGGAACCCCCACCTCCCAGGCCACGCTCTCTTCTCACTGTTAGCATCAGGAACCCCCACCTCCCAGGCCACGCTCTCTTCTCACTGTTACCATCAAGACCCCCCACCTCCCAGGCCACGCTCTCTTCTCTGATACCATCAGGAACCCCCACCTCCCAGGCCACACTCTCTTCTACTGCTACCAGCAGGAACCCCCACCTCTCAGGCCACGCTCTCTTCTCACTGTTACCATCAGGAACCCCCACCTCCCAGGCCACGCTCTCTTCACACTGTTACCATCAGGAACCCCCACCTCCCAGGCCACGCTCTCTCTCACTGTTACCATCAGGAACCCCCACCTCCCAGGCCACGCTCTCTTCACACTGTTACCATCAGTAACCCCCACCTCCCATGCCACGCTCTCTCTCACTGTTACCATCAGGAATCCCCACCTCACAGGCTACGCTCTCTTCTCACTGTTACCATCAGGAACCCCCACCACCCAGGCCACACTCTCTTCTCACTGTTACCATCAGGAACCCCCACCTCCAAGGCCACGCTCTTTTCTCACTGCTACCATCAGGAACACTCACCTCCCAGGCTACGCTCTCTTCACACTGTTGCCATCAGGGACCCCCACCTCCCAGGCCACGCTCTCTTTACACTGCTACCATCAGTAACCCGTACCTCCCAGGCCACGCTCTCTTCTCACTGTTACCATCAGGAACCCCCACCTCCCAGGCCACATTCTCCTCTCACTACTATCATCAGGACACCCCACCTCCCAGGCCACGCTCTCTTCTCACTGTTACCATCAGGAACCCCCACCTCCCAGGCCACGCTTTCTCTCACTGTTGCCATCAGGGACCTCCACCTCCCAGGCCACGCTCTCTTCTCACTGTTACCATCAGGAACCCCGACCTCCCAGGCCACACTCTCTCTCACTGTTACCATCAGTAACGCCCACCTGCCAGGCCACGCTCTCTTCTCACTGTTACCATCAGTAACCCCCACCTCCCAGGCCACGCTCTCTCTCACTGTTGCCATCAGGGACCGCTACCTCCCAGGCCACGCTCTCTTCTCACTGTTACCATCAGGAACCCCCACCTCCCAGGCCACGCTGTCTTCACACTGTTACTATCAGGAACCCCCACCTCCCAGGCCACGATCTCTTCACACTGCTACCATCAGGAACCCCCACCTCCCAGGCCACGCTCTCTTCTCACTGCTACCATCAAGAATCCCCACCTCCCAGGCCACGCTCTCTTCTCACTGGTACCATCAGGAACCGCCACCTCCCAGGCCACGCTCTCTTCTCACTGCTAACATCAGGACCCCCCACCTCCCAGGCCACGCTCTCTTCTCACTGTTACCGTCAGGAACCCCCACCTCCCAGGCCACTCTCTCTTCTCACTGGTACCATCAGTAACCCCCACCTCCCAGGCCATGCTCTCTTCTCACTGTTACCATCAGGAACCCCCACCTCCCAGGCCTCGCTCTCTTCTCACTGATACCATCAGGAGCCCCCACCTCCTAGACCACGCTCTCTTCTCACTGATACCATCGGGAACCCCCACCTCCCAGGCCACACTCTCTTCTCACTGATACCATCAGGAACCCCCACCTCCCAGGCCACACTCTCTTCTCACTGGTACCATCAGGAACCCCCACCTCCCAGGCCACGCTCTCTTCTCACTGCTACCATCAGGTACCCCCACCGCCCAGGCCACGCTCTCTTCTCACTGCTACCATCAGGGACCCCCACCTCCCAGGCCATGCTCTCTTCTCACTGCTACCATCAGGGACCCCCACCTCCCAGGCCACGCTCTCTTCTCACTGCTACCATCAAGAATCCCCACCTCCCAGGCCAGGCTCTCTTCTCACTGTTACCATCAGGAACCCCCACCTCCCAGGCCACGCTTTCTCTCACTGTTGCCATCAGGGACCTCCACCTCCCAGGCCACGCTCTCTTCTCACTGTTACGATCAGGAACCCCCACCTCCCAGGCCACACTCTCTCTCACTGTTACCATCAGTAACGCCCACCTCCCAGGCCACGCTCTCTTCTCACTGTTACCATCAGTAACCCCCACCTCCCAGGCCACGCTCTCTCTCACTGTTGCCATCAGGGACCGCCACCTCCCAGGCCACGCTCTCTTCTCACTGTTACCATCAGGAACCCCCACCTCCCAGGCCACGCTCTCTTCACACTGTTACTATCAGGAACCCCCACCTCCCAGGCCACGATCTCTTCACACTGCTACCATCAGGAACCCCCACCTCCCAGGCCACGCTCTCTTCTCACTGCTACCATCAAGAATCCCCACCTCCCAGGCCACGCTCTCTTCTCACTGGTACCATCAGGAACCGCCACCTCCCAGGCCACGCTCTCTTCTCACTGCTAACATCAGGACACCCCACCTCCCAGGCCACGCTCTCTTCTCACTGTTACCGTCAGGAACCCCCACCTCCCAGGCCACTCTCTCTTCTCACTGGTACCATCAGTAACCCCCACCTCCAAGGCCATGCTATCTTCTCACTGTTACCATCAGGAACCCCCACCTCCCAGGCCTCGCTCTCTTCTCACTGATACCATCAGGAGCCCCCACCTCCTAGGCCACGCTCTCTTCTCACTGATACCATCGGGAACCCCCACCTCCCAGGCCACACTCTCTTCTCACTGCTACCATCAGGAACCCCCACCTCCCAGGCCACACTCTCTTCTCACTGGTACCATCAGGAACCCCCACCTCCCAGGCCACGCTCTCTTCTCACTGCTACCATCAGGTACCCCCACCGCCCAGGCCACGCTCTCTTCTCACTGCTACCATCAGGGACCCCCACCTCCCAGGCCATGCTCTCTTCTCACTGCTACCATCAGGGACCCCCACCTCCCAGGCCACGCTCTCTTCTCACTGCTACCATCAAGAATCCCCACCTCCCAGGCCAGGCTCTCTTCTCACTGTTACTATCAGGAACCCCCACCTCCCAGGCCACGCTCTCTTCTCACTGCTACCATCAGGAAACCCCCCCTCCCAGGCCACGCTCTCTTCTCACTGTTACCATCAGGAACCCCCACCTCCCAGGCCACGCTCTCTTCTCACTACTACCATCAGGAACCCCCACCTCCCAGGCCACGCTCTCTTCTCACTGTTACCATCAGGAACCCCCACCTCCCAGGCCACGCTCTCTCTCACTGTTGCCATCAGGGACCTCCACCTCCCAGGCCACGCTCTCTTCTCACTGTTACCATCAGGAACCCCCACCTCCCAGGCCACGCTCTCTTCACACTGTTACCATCAGTAACCCCCACCTCCCAAGCCACGCTCTCTCTCACTGTTACCATCAGGAATCCCCACCTCACAGGCTACGCTCTCTTCTCACTGTTACCATCAGGAACCCCCACCACCCAGGCCACACTCTCTTCTCACGGTTACCATCAGGAACCCCCACCTCCAATGCCACGCTCTTTTCTCACTGCTACCATCAGGAACACCCACCTCCCAGGCTACGCTCTCTTCACACTGTTGCCATCAGGGACCCCAACCTCCCAGGCCACGCTCTCTTCACACTGCTACCATCAGTAACCCGTACCTCACAGGCCACGCTCTCTTCTCACTGTTACCATCAGGAACCCCCACTTCCCAGGCCACGCTCTCTTCTCACTGTTACCATCAGGAACCCCCACCTCCCAGGCCACACTCTCTCTCACTGTTACCATCAGGAACCCCCACCTCCCAGGCCAAGCTCTCTTCTCACTGTTACCATCAGTAACCCCCACCTCCCAGGCCACGCTCTCTCTCACTGTTGCCATCAGGGACCGCCACCTCCGAGGCCACGCTCTCTTCTCACTGTTACCATCAGGAACCCCCACCTCCCATGCCACGCTCTCTTCACACTGTTACTATTCGGAACCCCCACCTCCCAGGCCACGATCTCTTCACACTGCTACCATCAGGAACCCCCACCTCCCAGGCCACGCTCTCTTCTCACTGCTACCATCAAGAATCCCCAACTCCCAGGCCACGCTCTCTTCTCAGTGCTACCATCAGGACCCCCCACCTCCCAGGCCACGCTCTCTTCTCACTGTTACCATCAGGAACCCCCACCTCCCAGGCCACGCTCTCTTCTCATTGCTACCATCAAGAATCCCCACCTCCCAGGCCACGCTCTCTTCTCACTGTTACCATCAGGAACCCCTACCTCCCTGGCCACGCTCTCTTCTCACTGCTACCATCAGGAAACCCCACCTCCCAGGCCACGCTCTCTTCTCACTGTTACCATCAGGAACCCCCACCTCCCAGGCCACGCTCTCTTCTCACTACTATCATCAGGACCCCCCACCTCCCAGGCCACGCTCTCCTCTCACTACTATCATCAGGACACCCCACCTCCCAGGCCACGCTCTCTTCTCACTGTTACCATCAGGAACCCCCACCTCCCAGGCCACGCTCTCTCTCACTGTTGCCATCAGGGACCTCCACCTCCCAGGCCACGCTCTCTTCTCACTGTTACCATCAGGAACACCCACCTCCCAGGCCACGCTCTCTTCACACTGTTACCATCAGTAACCCCCACGTGCCATGCCACGCTCTCTCTCACTGTTACCATCAGGAACCCCCACCACCCAGGCCACACTCTCTTCTCAGTGTTACCATCAGGAACCCCCACCTCCAAGGCCACGCTCTTTTCTCACTGCTACCATCAGGAGCACCCAGCTCCCAGGCTACGCTCTCTTCACACTGTTGCCATCAGGGACCCCCACCTCCCAGGCCACGCTCTCTTCACACTGCTACCATCAGTAACCCGTACCTCCCAGGCCACGCTCTCTTCTCACTGTCACCATCAGGAACACCCACTTCCCAGGCCACGCTCCTTTCTCACTGTTACCATCAGGAACCCCCACCTCCCAGGCCACACTCTCTCTCACTGTTACCATCAGGATCCCCCACCTCCCAGGCCACGCTCTCTTCTCACTGTTACCATCAGTAACCCCCACCTCCCAGGCCACGCTCTCTCTCACTGTTGCCATCAGGGACCGCCACCTCCGAGGCCACGCTCTCTTCTCACTGTTACCATCAGGAACCCCCACCTCCCAGGCCACGCTCTCTTCACACTGTTACTATCAGGAACCCCCACCTCCCAGGCCACGATCTCTTCACACTGCTACCATCAGGAACCCCCACCTCCCAGGCCACGCTCTCTTCTCACTGCTACCATCAAGAATCCCCAACTCCCAGGCCACGCTCTCTTCTCAGTGCTACCATCAGGACCCCCCACCTCCCAGGCCACGCTCTCTTCTCACTGTTACCATCAGGAACCCCCACCTCCCAGGCCACGCTCTCTTCTCACTACTATCATCAGGACACCCCACCTCCCAGGCCACGCTCTCTTCTCACTGTTACCATCAGGAACCCCCACCTCCCAGGCCACGTTCTCTCTCACTGTTACCATCAGGAACCCCTACCACCGAGGCCACACTCTCTTCTCACTGTTACCATCAGGAACCCCCACCTCCCAGGCCACGCTCTATTCTCACTGTTACCATCAGGAACCCCCACCTCCCAGGCCACACTCTCTCTCACTATTACCATCAGGAACCCCCACCTCCCAGGCCACGCTCTCTTCTCACTGTTACCATCAGTAACCCCCAGCTCCCAGGCCACGCTCTCTCTCACTGTTGCCATCAGGGACCTCCACCTCCCAGGCCACGCTCTCTTCTCACTGCTACCATCAGGAACCCCCACCTCCCAGGCCAGGCTCTCTCTCACTGTTGCCATCAGGGACCTCCACCTCCCAGGCCACGCTCTCTTCTCACTGTTACCATCAGGAACCCCAACCTCCCAGGCCACGCTCTCTTCTCACTGGTACCATCAGGAACCCCCACCTCCCAGGCCACGCTGTTTTCTCACTGCTACCATCAGGAACCCCCACCTCCCAGGCCACGCTCTCTTCACACTGTTGCCATCAGGGACCCCCACCTCCCAGGCCACGCTCTCTTCTCACTGCTACCATCAGGAACCCCCACCTCCCAGGCCACGCTCTCTTCTCACTGTTAGCATCAGGAACCCCCACCTCCCAGGCCACGCTCTCTTCTCACTGTTACCATCAAGACCCCCCACCTCCCAGGCCACGCTCTCTTCTCACTGATACCATCAGGAACCCCCACCTCCCAGGCCACACTCTCTTCTACTGCTACCAGCAGGAACCCCCACCTCTCAGGCCACGCTCTCTTCTCACTGTTACCATCAAGACCCCCCACCTCCCAGGCCACGCTCTCTTCTCACTGTTACCATCAGGAACCCCCACCTCCCAGGCCACACTCTCTCTCACTGTTACCATTAGGAACCCCCACCTCCCAGGCCACGCTCTCTTCTCACTGTTACCATCAGGAACCCCCACCTCCCAGGCCATGCTCTCTTCTCACTGTTACCATCAGGAACCCCCACCTCCCAGGCCACGCTCTCTTCTCACTGATACCATCAGGAACCCCCACCTCCCAGGCCACGCTCTCTCTCACTGTTGCCATCAGGGACCGCCACCTCCGAGGCCACGCTCTCTTCTCTCTGTTACCATCAGGAACCCCCACCTCCAAGGCCACGCTCTCTTCACACTGTTACTATCAGGAACCCCCACCTCCCAGGCCACGATCTCTTCACACTGCTACCATCAGGAACCCCCACCTCCCAGGCCACGCTCTCTTCTCACTGCTACCATCAAGAATCCCCAACTCCCAGGCCACGCTCACTTCTCACTGTTACTATCAGGAACCCCCACCTCCCAGGCCACGATCTCTTCACACTGCTACCATCAGGAACCCCCACCTCCCAGGCCACGCTCTCTTCTCACTGCTACCATCAAGAATCCCCAACTCCCAGGCCAAGATCTCTTCTCACTGCTACCATCAGGACCCCCCACCTCCCAGGCAACGCTCTCTTCTCACTGTTGCCATCAGGAACCCCCACCTCCCAGGCCACGCTCTCTTCTCACTGATACCATCAGGAACCCCCACCTCCCAGGCCACGCTCTCCTCACACTGTTGCCATCAGGGACCCCCACCTCCCAGGCCACGCTGTATTCTCACTGCTACCATCAGGAACCCCCACCTCCCAGGCCACGCTCTCTTCTCACTGTTACCATCAAGACCCCCCACCTCCCAGGCCACGCTCTCTTCTCACTGTTACCATCAGTAACCCCCACCTCCCAGGCCACGCTCTCTTCTCACTGTTACCATCAAGACCCCCCACCTCCCAGGCCACGCTCTCTTCTCACTGATACCATCAGTAACCCCCACCTCCCAGGCCATGCTCTCTTCTCACTGTTACCATCAGGAACCCCCACCTCCCAGGCCACGCTCTCTTCTCACTGATACCATCAGGAACCCCCACCTCCCAGGCCACGCTCTCTTCTCACTGATACCATCAGGAACCCCCACCTCCCAGGCCACAGTCTCTTCTCACTGTAACCATCAGGAACCCACACCTCCCTGGCCTCGCTCTCTTCTCACTGATACCATCAGGAACCCCCACCTCCCTGGCCTCGCTCTCTTCTCACTGATACCATCAGGAACCCCCACCTCCCAGGTCACGCTGTTTTCTCACTGCTACCATCAGGAACCCCCACCTCCCAGGCCACGCTCTCTTCACACTGTTGCCATCAGGGACCCCCACCTCCCAGGCCACGCTCTCTTCTCACTGCTACCATCAGGAACCCCCACCTACCAGGCCACGCTCTCTTCTCACTGTTACCATCAGGAACCCCCACCTCCCAGGCCACGTTCTCTCTCACTGTTACCATCAGGAACCCCTACCACCGAGTCCACACTCTCTTCTCACTGTTACCATCAGGAACCCACACCTCCCAGGCCACGCTCTATTCTCACTGTTACCATCAGGAACCCCCACCTCCCAGGCCACACTCTCTCTCACTATTACCATCAGGAACCCCCACCTCCCAGGCCACGCTCTCTTCTCACTGTTACCATCAGTAACCCCCACCTCCCAGGCCACGCTCTCTCTCACTGTTGCCATCAGGGACCTCCACCTCCCAGGCCACGCTCTCTTCTCACTGCTACCATCAGGAACCCCCACCTCCCAGGCCAGGCTCTCTCTCACTGTTGCCATCAGGGACCTCCACCTCCCAGGCCACGCTCTCTTCTCACTGTTACCATCAGGAACCCCCACCTCCCAGGCCACGCTCTCTTCTCACTGTTACCATCAGGAACCCCCACCTCCCAGGCCACGCTCTCTTCACACTGTTGTCATCAGGGACCCCCACCTCCCAGGCCAGGCTCTCTTCTCACTGCTACCATCAGGAACCCCCACCTCCCAGGCCACGCTCTCTTCTCACTGTTACCATCAGGAACCCCAACCTCCCAGGCCACGCTCTCTTCTCACTGGTACCATCAGGAACCCCCACCTCCGAGGCCACGCTGTTTTCTCACTGCTACCATCAGGAACCCCCACCTCCCAGGCCACGCTCTCTTCACACTGTTGCCATCAGGGACCCCTTCCTCCCAGGCCACGCTCTCTTCTCACTGCTACCATCAGGAACCCCCACCTCCCAGGCCACGCTCTCTTCTCACTGTTAGCATCAGGAACCCCCACCTCCCAGGCCACGCTCTCTTCTCACTGTTACCATCAAGACCCCCCACCTCCCAGGCCACGCTCTCTTCTCTGATACCATCAGGAACCCCCACCTCCCAGGCCACACTCTCTTCTACTGCTACCAGCAGGAACCCCCACCTCTCAGGCCACGCTCTCTTCTCACTGTTACCATCAGGAACCCCCACCTCCCAGGCCACGCTCTCTTCACACTGTTACCATCAGGAACCCCCACCTCCCAGGCCACGCTCTCTCTCACTGTTACCATCAGGAACCCCCACCTCCCAGGCCACGCTCTCTTCACACTGTTACCATCAGTAACCCCCACCTCCCATGCCACGCTCTCTCTCACTGTTACCATCAGGAATCCCCACCTCACAGGCTACGCTCTCTTCTCACTGTTACCATCAGGAACCCCCACCACCCAGGCCACACTCTCTTCTCACTGTTACCATCAGGAACCCCCACCTCCAAGGCCACGCTCTTTTCTCACTGCTACCATCAGGAACACCCACCTCCCAGGCTACGCTCTCTTCACACTGTTGCCATCAGGGACCCCCACCTCCCAGGCCACGCTCTCTTTACACTGCTACCATCAGTAACCCGTACCTCCCAGGCCACGCTCTCTTCTCACTGTTACCATCAGGAACCCCCACCTCCCAGGCCACATTCTCCTCTCACTACTATCATCAGGACACCCCACCTCCCAGGCCACGCTCTCTTCTCACTGTTACCATCAGGAACCCCCACCTCCCAGGCCACGCTTTCTCTCACTGTTGCCATCAGGGACCTCCACCTCCCAGGCCACGCTCTCTTCTCACTGTTACCATCAGGAACCCCGACCTCCCAGGCCACACTCTCTCTCACTGTTACCATCAGTAACGCCCACCTGCCAGGCCACGCTCTCTTCTCACTGTTACCATCAGTAACCCCCACCTCCCAGGCCACGCTCTCTCTCACTGTTGCCATCAGGGACCGCTACCTCCCAGGCCACGCTCTCTTCTCACTGTTACCATCAGGAACCCCCACCTCCCAGGCCACGCTGTCTTCACACTGTTACTATCAGGAACCCCCACCTCCCAGGCCACGATCTCTTCACACTGCTACCATCAGGAACCCCCACCTCCCAGGCCACGCTCTCTTCTCACTGCTACCATCAAGAATCCCCACCTCCCAGGCCACGCTCTCTTCTCACTGGTACCATCAGGAACCGCCACCTCCCAGGCCACGCTCTCTTCTCACTGCTACCATCAAGAATCCCCACCTCCCAGGCCACGCTCTCTTCTCACTGTTACCATCAGGAACCCCCACCTCCCAGGCCACATTCTCCTCTCACTACTATCATCAGGACACCCCACCTCCCAGGCCACGCTCTCTTCTCACTGTTACCATCAGGAACCCCCACCTCCCAGGCCACGCTTTCTCTCACTGTTGCCATCAGGGACCTCCACCTCCCAGGCCACGCTCTCTTCTCACTGTTACCATCAGGAACCCCGACCTCCCAGGCCACACTCTCTCTCACTGTTACCATCAGTAACGCCCACCTGCCAGGCCACGCTCTCTTCTCACTGTTACCATCAGTAACCCCCACCTCCCAGGCCACGCTCTCTCTCACTGTTGCCATCAGGGACCGCTACCTCCCAGGCCACGCTCTCTTCTCACTGTTACCATCAGGAACCCCCACCTCCCAGGCCACGCTGTCTTCACACTGTTACTATCAGGAACCCCCACCTCCCAGGCCACGATCTCTTCACACTGCTACCATCAGGAACCCCCACCTCCCAGGCCACGCTCTCTTCTCACTGCTACCATCAAGAATCCCCACCTCCCAGGCCACGCTCTCTTCTCACTGGTACCATCAGGAACCGCCACCTCCCAGGCCACGCTCTCTTCTCACTGCTAACAATAGGACCCCCCACCTCCCAGGCCACGCTCTCTTCTCACTGTTACCGTCAGGAACCCACACCTCCCAGGCCACTCTCTCTTCTCACTGGTACCATCAGTAACCCCCACCTCCCAGGCCATGCTCTCTTCTCACTGTTACCATCAGGAACCCCCACCTCCCAGGCCTCGCTCTCTTCTCACTGATACCATCAGGAGCCCCCACCTCCTAGACCACGCTCTCTTCTCACTGATACCATCGGGAACCCCCACCTCCCAGGCCACACTCTCTTCTCACTGATACCATCAGGAACCCCCACCTCCCAGGCCACACTCTCTTCTCACTGGTACCATCAGGAACCCCCACCTCCCAGGCCACGCTCTCTTCTCACTGCTACCATCAGGTACCCCCACCGCCCAGGCCACGCTCTCTTCTCACTGCTACCATCAGGGACCCCCACCTCCCAGGCCATGCTCTCTTCTCACTGCTACCATCAGGGACCCCCACCTCCCAGGCCACGCTCTCTTCTCACTGCTACCATCAAGAATCCCCACCTCCCAGGCCAGGCTCTCTTCTCACTGTTACCATCAGGAACCCCCACCTCCCAGGCCACGCTTTCTCTCACTGTTGCCATCAGGGACCTCCACCTCCCAGGCCACGCTCTCTTCTCACTGTTACGATCAGGAACCCCCACCTCCCAGGCCACACTCTCTCTCACTGTTACCATCAGTAACGCCCACCTCCCAGGCCACGCTCTCTTCTCACTGTTACCATCAGTAACCCCCACCTCCCAGGCCACGCTCTCTCTCACTGTTGCCATCAGGGACCGCCACCTCCCAGGCCACGCTCTCTTCTCACTGTTACCATCAGTAACCCCCAGCTCCCAGGCCACGCTCTCTCTCACTGTTGCCATCAGGGACCTCCACCTCCCAGGCCACGCTCTCTTCTCACTGCTACCATCAGGAACCCCCACCTCCCAGGCCAGGCTCTCTCTCACTGTTGCCATCAGGGACCTCCACCTCCCAGGCCACGCTCTCTTCTCACTGTTACCATCAAGACCCCCCACCTCCCAGGCCACGCTCTCTTCTCACTGATACCATCAGGAACCCCCACCTCCCAGGCCACACTCTCTTCTACTGCTACCAGCAGGAACCCCCACCTCTCAGGCCACGCTCTCTTCTCACTGTTACCATCAAGACCCCCCACCTCCCAGGCCACGCTCTCTTCTCACTGTTACCATCAGGAACCCCCACCTCCCAGGCCACACTCTCTCTCACTGTTACCATTAGGAACCCCCACCTCCCAGGCCACGCTCTCTTCTCACTGTTACCATCAGGAACCCCCACCTCCCAGGCCATGCTCTCTTCTCACTGTTACCATCAGGAACCCCCACCTCCCAGGCCACGCTCTCTTCTCACTGATACCATCAGGAACCCCCACCTCCCAGGCCACGCTCTCTCTCACTGTTGCCATCAGGGACCGCCACCTCCGAGGCCACGCTCTCTTCTCTCTGTTACCATCAGGAACCCCCACCTCCAAGGCCACGCTCTCTTCACACTGTTACTATCAGGAACCCCCACCTCCCAGGCCACGATCTCTTCACACTGCTACCATCAGGAACCCCCACCTCCCAGGCCACGCTCTCTTCTCACTGCTACCATCAAGAATCCCCAACTCCCAGGCCACGCTCACTTCTCACTGTTACTATCAGGAACCCCCACCTCCCAGGCCACGATCTCTTCACACTGCTACCATCAGGAACACCCACCTCCCAGGCCACGCTCTCTTCTCACTGCTACCATCAAGAATCCCCAACTCCCAGGCCAAGATCTCTTCTCACTGCTACCATCAGGACCCCCCACCTCCCAGGCAACGCTCTCTTCTCACTGTTGCCATCAGGAACCCCCACCTCCCAGGCCACGCTCTCTTCTCACTGATACCATCAGGAACCCCCACCTCCCAGGCCACGCTCTCCTCACACTGTTGCCATCAGGGACCCCCACCTCCCAGGCCACGCTGTATTCTCACTGCTACCATCAGGAACCCCCACCTCCCAGGCCACGCTCTCTTCTCACTGTTACCATCAAGACCCCCCACCTCCCAGGCCACGCTCTCTTCTCACTGTTACCATCAGTAACCCCCACCTCCCAGGCCACGCTCTCTTCTCACTGTTACCATCAAGACCCCCCACCTCCCACGCCACGCTCTCTTCTCACTGTTACCATCAGGAACCCCCACCTCCCAGGCCACGCTCTCTTCTCACTGGTACCTTCAGTAACCCCCACCTCCCAGGCCATGCTCTCTTCTCACTGTTACCATCAGGAACCCCCACCTCCCAGGCCACGCTCTCTTCTCACTGATACCATCAGGAACCCCCACCTCCCAGGCCACGCTCTCTTCTCACTGATACCATCAGGAACCCCCACCTCCCAGGCCACAGTCTCTGCTACTGCTACCATCAGGAACCCAGGCCACACTCTCTTCTCACTGTAACCATCAGGAACCCACACCTCCCTGGCCTCGCTCTCTTCTCACTGATACCATCAGGAACCCCCACCTCCCAGGCCACGCTCTCTTCTCACTGTTACCATCAGGAACCCCAACCTCCCAGGTCACGCTCTCTTCTCACTGGTACCATCAGGAACCCCCACCTCCCAGGTCACGCTGTTTTCTCACTGCTACCATCAGGAACCCCCACCTCCCAGGCCACGCTCTCTTCACACTGTTGCCATCAGGGACCCCCACCTCCCAGGCCACGCTCTCTTCTCACTGCTACCATCAGGAACCCCCACCTACCAGGCCACGCTCTCTTCTCACGGGTACCATCAGGAACCCCCACCTCCCAGGCCACGCTCTCTTCTCACTGTTACCATCAAGACCCCCCACCTCCCAGGCCACGCTCTCTTCTCACTGATACCATCAGGAACCCCCACCTCCCAGGCCACGCTCTCTTCACACTGTTACCATCAAGACCCCCCACCTCTCAGGCCACGCTCTCTTCTCACTGTTACCATCAAGACCCCCCACCTCCCAGGCCACGCTCTCTTCTCACTGTTACCATCAGGAACCCCCACCTCCCAGGCCACACTCTCTCTCACTGTTACCATTAGGAACCCCCACCACCCAGGCCACGCTTTCTTCTCACTGTTACCATCAGGAACCCCCACCTCCCAGGCCATGCTCTCTTCTCACTGTTACCATCAGGAACCCCCACCTCCCAGGCCACGCTCTCTTCTCACTGATACCATCAGGAACCCCCACCTCCCAGGCCACGCTCTCTCTCACTGTTGCCATCAGGGACCGCCACCTCCGAGGCCATGCTCTCTTCTCTCTGTTACCATCAGGAACCCCCACCTCCAAGGCCACGCACTCTTCACACTGTTACTATCAGGAACCCCCACCTCCCAGGCCACGATCTCTTCACACTGCTACCATCAGGAACCCCCACCTCCCAGGCCACGCTCTCTTCTCACTGCTACCATCAAGAATCCCCAACTCCCAGGCCACGCTCACTTCTCACTGTTACTATCAGGAACCCCCACCTCCCAGGCCACGATCTCTTCACACTGCTACAATCAGGAACCCCCACCTCCCAGGCCACGCTCTCTTCTCACTGCTACCATCAAGAATCCCCAACTCCCAGGCCACGATCTCTTCTCACTGCTACCATCAGGACCCCCCACCTCCCAGGCAACGCTCTCTTCTCACTGTTACCATCAGGAACCCCCACCTCCCAGGCCACGCTCTCTTCTCACTGATACCATCAGGAACCCCCACCTCCCAGGCCACGCTCTCCTCACACTGTTGCCATCAGGGACCCCCACCTCCCAGGCCACGCTGTATTCTCACTGCTACCATCAGGAACCCCCACCTCCCAGGCCACGCTCTCTTCTCACTGTTACCATCAAGACCCCCCACCTCCCAGGCCACGCTCTCTTCTCACTGTTACCATCAGTAACCCCCACCTCCCAGGCCACGCTCTCTTCTCACTGTTACCATCAAGACCCCCCACCTCCCAGGCCACGCTCTCTTCTCACTGTTACCATCAGGAACCCACACCTCCCAGGCCACGCTCTCTTCTCACTGGTACCATCAGTAACCCCCACCTCCCAGGCCATGCTCTCTTCTCACTGTTACCATCAGGAACCCCCACCTCCCAGGCCTCGCTCTCTTCTCACTGATACCATCAGGAACCCCCACCTCCCAGGCCACGCTCTCTTCTCACTGATACCATCAGGAACCCCCACCTCCCAGGCCACAGTCTCTTCTACTGCTACCATCAGGAACCCAGGCCACACTCTCTTCTCACTGTAACCATCAGGAACCCACACCTCCCTGGCCTCGCTCTCTTCTCACTGATACCATCAGGAACCCCCACCTCCCAGGCCAGGCTCTCTTCTCACTGATACCATCAGGAACCCCCACCTCCCAGGCCACGCTCTCTTCACACTGTTACTATCAGGAACCCCCACCTCCCAGGCCACGATCTCTTCACACTGCTACCATCAGGAACCCCCACCTCCCAGGCCACGCTCTCTTCTCACTGCTACCATCAAGAATCCCCAACTCCCAGGCCACGCTCTCTCTCACTGTTACCATCAGGAATCCCCACCTCACAGGCTACGCTCTCTTCTCACTGTTACCATCAGGAACCCCCACCACCCAGGCCACGCTCTCTTCTCACTGTTACCATCAGGAACCCCCACCTCCCAGGCCACGCTCTCTTCTTACTGTTACCATCAGGAACCCCCACCTCCCAGGCCACACTCTCTCTCACTGTTACCATCAGGAACCCCCACCTCCCAGGCCACGCTCTCTTCTCACTGATACCATCAGGAACCCCCACCTCCCAGGCCACACTCTCTTCTACTGCTACCATCAGGAACCCCCACCTCCCAGGCCTCGCTCTCTTCTCAGTGATACCATCAGGAACCCCCACCTCCCAGGCCACGCTCTCTTCTCACTGATACTATCAGGATCCCCCACCTCCCAGGCCACACTCTCTTCTCACTGCTCCCATCAGTAACCCCCACCTCCCAGTCCACACTCTCTTCTACTGCCACCAGCAGGAACCCCCACCTCCCAGGCCACACTCTCTTCTCACTGTTACCATCAGGAACCCCCACCTCCCAGACCACACTCTCTTCACACTGTTACCATCAGGAACCCCCACCTCCCAGGCCACGCTCTCTTCTCACTGCTACCATCAGGGACCCCCACCTCCCAGGCCACGCTCTCTTCTGACTGCTACCATCAGGGACCCCCACCTCCCAGGCCACGCTCTCTTCTCACTGCTACCATTAGGAACCCCCACATCCCAGGCCAAGCTCTCTTCTCACTGTTACCATCAGGAACCCCCACCTCCCAGGCCACGCTCTCTTCTCACTACTATCATCAGGACCCCCAACCTCCCAGGCCACGCTCTCCTCTCACTACTATCATCAGGACACCCCACCTCCCAGGCCACGCTCTCTTCTCACTGTTACCATCAGGAACCCCCACCTCCCAGGCCACTCTCTCTTCTCACTGTTACCATCAGGAACCCCCAACTCCCAGGCGACACTCTCTCTCACTGTTACCATCAGGAACCCCCACCTCCCAGGCCACGCTCTCTTCAGACTGTTACCATCAGACACCCCCACCTCCCAGGCCACGCTCTCTCTCACTGTTACCATCAGGAATCCCCACCTCACAGGCTACGCTCTCTTCTCACTGTTACCATCAGGAGCCCCCACCACCCAGGCCACACTCTCATCTCACTGTTACCATCAGGAACCCCCACCTCCCAGGCCACGCTCTTTTCTCAGTGCTACCATCAGGAACACCCACCTCCCAGGCTACGCTCTCTTCACACTGTTGCCATCAGGGTCCCACACCTCCCAGGCCACGCTCTCTTCTCACTGTTACCATCAGGAACCCCCACCTCCCAGGCCACACTCTCTCTCACTGTTACCATCAGGAACCCCCACCTCCCAGGCCACACTCTCTCTCACTGTTACCATCAGGAACCCCCACCTCCCAGGCCACGCTCTCTTCTCACTGTTACCATCAGTAACCCCCACCTCCCAGGCCACGCTCTCTTCACACTGCTACCATCAGTAACCCGTACCTCCCAGGCCACGCTCTCTTCACACTGCTACCATCAGTAACCCGTACCTCCCAGGCCACGCTCTCTTCTCACTGTTACCATCAGGAACCCCCACCTCCCAGGCCACACTCTCTCTCACTGTTACCATCAAGAACCCCCACCTCCCAGGCCACGCTCTCTTCTCACTGTTACCATCAGTAACCCCCACCTCCCAGGCCACGCTCTCTTCTCACTGTTACCATCAGGAACCCCAACCTCCCAGGCCACGCTCTCTTCTCACTGGTACCATCAGGAACCCCCACCTCCCAGGCCACGCTGTTTTCTCACTGCTACCATCAGGAACCCCCACCTCCCAGGCCACGCTCTCTTCACACTGTTGCCATCAGGGACCCCCACCTCCCAGGCCACGCTCTCTTCTCACTGTTACCATCAAGACCCCCCACCTCCCAGGCCACGCTCTCTTCTCACTGTTACCATCAAGACCCCCCACCTCCCAGGCCACGCTCTCTTCTCACTGATACCATCAGGAACCCCCACCTCCCAGGCCACACTCTATTCTACTGCTACCATCAGGAACCCCCACCTCCCAGGCCACGCTCTCTTCTCACTGTTACCATCAAGACCCCCCATCTCCCAGGCCACGCTCTCTTCACACTGTTACCATCAGGAACCCCCACCTCCCAGGCCACACTCTCTCTCACTGTTACCATCAGGAACCCCCACCTCCCAGGCCACGCTCTCTTCTCACTGTTACCATCAGGAACCCCCACCTCCCAGGCCATGCTCTCTTCTCACTGTTACTATCAGGAACCCCCACCTCCCAGGCCACGCTCTCTTCTCACTGATACCATCAGGAACCCCCACCTCCCAGGCCACGCTCTCTCTCACTGTTGCCATCAGGGACCGCCACCTCCGAGGCCACGCTCTCTTCTCTCTGTTACCATCAGCAACCCCCACCTCCAAGGCCACGCTCTCTTCACTCTGTTACTATCAGGAACCCCCACCTCCCAGGCCACGATATCTTCACACTGCTACCATCAGGAACCCCCACCTCCCAGGCCACGCTCTCTTCTCACTGTTACCATCAGTAACCCCCACCTCCCAGGCCACGCTCTCTTCTCACTGTTACCATCAGGAACCCCCACCTCCCAGGCCTCGCTCTCTTCTCACTGATACCAACAGGAACCACCACCTCCCAGGCCACACTCTCTTCTACTGCTACCATCAGGAACCCCCACCTCCCAGGCCACACTCTCTTCTCACTGTTACCATCAGGAACCCACACCTCCCAGGCCTCGCTCTCTACTCACTGATACCATCAGGAACCCCCACCTCCCAGGCCACGCTCTCTTCTCACTGATACCATCAGGAACCCCCACCTCCCAGGCCACACTCTCTTCACACTGTTACCATCAGGAACTCCCACCTCCCAGGCCACACTCTCTTCTCACTGCTACCATCAGGAACCTCCACCTCCCAGGCCTCGCTCTCTTCTCACTGTTACCATCAGGAACCCCCACCTCCCAGGCCACGCTCTCTTCTCACTGCTACCATCAAGAATCCCCAACTCCCAGGCCACGCTCTCTCTCACTGTTACCATCAGGAATCCCCACCTCACAGGCTACGCTCTCTTCTCACTGTTACCATCAGGAACCCCCACCACCCAGGCCACGCTCTCTTCTCACTGTTACCATCAGGAACCCCCACCTCCCAGGCCACGCTCTCTTCTTACTGTTACCATCAGGAACCCCCACCTCCCAGGCCACACTCTCTCTCACTGTTACCATCAGGAACCCCCACCTCCCAGGCCACGCTCTCTTCTCACTGATACCATCAGGAACCCCCACCTCCCAGGCCACACTCTCTTCTACTGCTACCATCAGGAACCCCCACCTCCCAGGCCTCGCTCTCTTCTCAGTGATACCATCAGGAACCCCCACCTCCCAGGCCACGCTCTCTTCTCACTGATACTATCAGGATCCCCCACCTCCCAGGCCACACTCTCTTCTACTGCCACCAGCAGGAACCCCGACCTCCCAGGCCACACTCTCTTCTCACTGTTACCATCAGGAACCCCCACCTCCCAGACCACACTCTCTTCACACTGTTACCATCAGGAACCCCCACCTCCCAGGCCACGCTCTCTTCTCACTGCTACCATCAGGGACCCCCACCTCCCAGGCCACGCTCTCTTCTGACTGCTACCATCAGGGACCCCCACCTCCCAGGCCACGCTCTCTTCTCACTGCTACCATTAGGAACCCCCACATCCCAGGCCAAGCTCTCTTCTCACTGTTACCATCAGGAACCCCCACCTCCCAGGCCACGCTCTCTTCTCACTACTATCATCAGGACCCCCAACCTCCCAGGCCACGCTCTCCTCTCACTACTATCATCAGGACACCCCACCTCCCAGGCCACGCTCTCTTCTCACTGTTACCATCAGGAACCCCCACCTCCCAGGCCACGCTCTCTTCTCACTGTTACCATCAGGAACCCCCAACTCCCAGGCGACACTCTCTCTCACTGTTACCATCAGGAACCCCCACCTCCCAGGCCACGCTCTCTTCAGACTGTTACCATCAGACACCCCCACTTCCCAGGCCACACTCTCTCTCACTGTTACCATCAGGAATCCCCACCTCACAGGCTACGCTCTCTTCTCACTGTTACCATCAGGAACCCCCACCACCCAGGCCACACTCTCAACTCACTGTTACCATCAGGAACCCCCACCTCCCAGGCCACGCTCTTTTCTCAGTGCTACCATCAGGAACACCCACCTCCCAGGCTACGCTCTCTTCACACTGTTGCCATCAGGGTCCCACACCTCCCAGGCCACGCTCTCTTCTCACTGTTACCATCAGGAACCCCCACCTCCCAGGCCACACTCTCTCTCACTGTTACCATCAGGAACCCCCACCTCCCAGGCCACACTCTCTCTCACTGTTACCATCAGGAACCCCCACCTCCCAGGCCACGCTCTCTTCTCACTGTTACCATCAGTAACCCCCACCTCCCAGGCCACGCTCTCTTCACACTGCTACCATCAGTAACCCGTACCTCCCAGGCCACGCTCTCTTCACACTGCTACCATCAGTAACCCGTACCTCCCAGGCCACGCTCTCTTCTCACTGTTACCATCACGAACCCCCACCTCCCAGGCCACGCTCTCTTCTCACTGTTACCATCAGGAACCCCCACCTCCCAGGCCACACTCTCTCTCACTGTTACCATCAAGAACCCCCACCTCCCAGGCCACGCTCTCTCTCACTGTTACCATCAGTAACCCCCACCTCCCAGGCCACGCTCTCTTCTCACTGTTACCATCAGGAACCCCAACCTCCCAGGCCACGCTCTCTTCTCACTGGTACCATCAGGAACCCCCACCTCCCAGGCCACGCTGTTTTCTCACTGCTACCATCAGGAACCCCCACCTCCCAGGCCACGCTCTCTTCACACTGTTGCCATCAGGGACCCCCACCTCCCAGGCCACGCTCTCTTCTCACTGTTACCATCAAGACCCCCCACCTCCCAGGCCACGCTCTCTTCTCACTGTTACCATCAAGACCCCCCACCTCCCAGGCCACGCTCTCTTCTCACTGATAACATCAGGAACCCCCACCTCCCAGGCCACACTCTCTTCTACTGCTACCATCAGGAACCCCCACCTCCCAGGCCACGCTCTCTGCTCACTGTTACCATCAAGACCCCCCACCTCCCAGGCCACGCTCTCTTCTCACTGTTACCATCAGGAACCCCCACCTCTCAGGCCACGATCTCTTCTCACTGATACCATCAGGAACCCCCACCTCCCAGGCCACACTCTCTTCTCACTGATACCATCAGGGACCCCCACCTCCCAGGCCACACTCTCTTCTCACTGTTACATCAGGAACCCCCACCTCCCAGGCCTCGCTCTCTTCTCACTGATACCATCAGGAACCCCCACCTCCCAGGCCACACTCTCTTCTCACTGCTACCATCAGGACCCCCCACCTCCCAGGCCACGCTCTCTTCTCACTGCTACCATCAGGGACCCCCACCTCCCAGGCCACGCTCTCTTCTCACTGCTACTATCAGGGACCCCCACCTCCCAGGCCACGCTCTCTTCTCACTGCTACCATCAGGAACCCCCACCTCCCAGGCGACACTCTCTCTCACTGGTACCATCAGTAACCCCCACCTCCCAGGCCATGCTCTCTTCTCACTGTTACCATCAGGAACCCCCACCTCCCAGGCCTCGCTCTCTTCTCACTGATACCATCAGGAACCCCCACCTCCCAGGCCACACTCTCTTCTACTGCTACCATCAGGAACCCCCACCTCCCAGGCCACACTCTCTTCTCACTGTTACCATCAGGAACCCACACCTCCCAGGCCTCGCTCTCTTCTCACTGATACCATCAGGAACCCCCACCTCCCAGGCCACGCTCTCTTCTCACTGATACCATCAGGAACCCCCACCTCCCAGGCCACACTCTCTTCACACTGTTACCATCAGGAACCCCCACCTCCCAGGCAACGCTCTCTTCACACTGTTACCATCAGGAACCCCCACCTCCCAGGCCACACTCTCTTCTCACTGGTACCATCAGGAACCCCCACCTCCCAGGCCACACTCTATTCTACTGCTACCATCAGGAACCCCCACCTCCCAGGCCACGCTCTCTTCTCACTGTTACCATCAAGACCCCCCACCTCCCAGGCCACGCTCTCTTCACACTGTTACCATCAGGAACCCCCACCTCCCAGGCCACACTCTCTCTCACTGTTACCATCAGGAACCCCCACCTCCCAGGCCACGCTCTCTTCTCACTGTTACCATCAGGAACCCCCACCTCCCAGGCCATGCTCTCTTCTCACTGTTACTATCAGGAACCCCCACCTCCCAGGCCACGCTCTCTTCTCACTGATACCATCAGGAACCCCCACCTCCCAGGCCACGCTCTCTCTCACTGTTGCCATCAGGGACCGCCACCTCCGAGGCCACGCTCTCTTCTCTCTGTTACCATCAGCAACCCCCACCTCCAAGGCCACGCTCTCTTCACTCTGTTACTATCAGGAACCCCCACCTCCCAGGCCACGATATCTTCACACTGCTACCATCAGGAACCCCCACCTCCCAGGCCACGCTCTCTTCTCACTGTTACCATCAGTAACCCCCACCTCCCAGGCCACGCTCTCTTCTCACTGTTACCATCAGGAACCCCCACCTCCCAGGCCTCGCTCTCTTCTCACTGATACCAACAGGAACCACCACCTCCCAGGCCACACTCTCTTCTACTGCTACCATCAGGAACCCCCACCTCCCAGGCCACACTCTCTTCTCACTGTTACCATCAGGAACCCACACCTCCCAGGCCTCGCTCTCTACTCACTGATACCATCAGGAACCCCCACCTCCCAGGCCACGCTCTCTTCTCACTGATACCATCAGGAACCCCCACCTCCCAGGCCACACTCTCTTCACACTGTTACCATCAGGAACTCCCACCTCCCAGGCCACACTCTCTTCTCACTGCTACCATCAGGAACCTCCACCTCCCAGGCCTCGCTCTCTTCTCACTGTTACCATCAGGAACCCCCACCTCCCAGGCCACGCTCTCTTCTCACTGCTACCATCAAGAATCCCCAACTCCCAGGCCACGCTCTCTCTCACTGTTACCATCAGGAATCCCCACCTCACAGGCTACGCTCTCTTCTCACTGTTACCATCAGGAACCCCCACCACCCAGGCCACGCTCTCTTCTCACTGTTACCATCAGGAACCCCCACCTCCCAGGCCACGCTCTCTTCTTACTGTTACCATCAGGAACCCCCACCTCCCAGGCCACACTCTCTCTCACTGTTACCATCAGGAACCCCCACCTCCCAGGCCACGCTCTCTTCTCACTGATACCATCAGGAACCCCCACCTCCCAGGCCACACTCTCTTCTACTGCTACCATCAGGAACCCCCACCTCCCAGGCCTCGCTCTCTTCTCAGTGATACCATCAGGAACCCCCACCTCCCAGCCACGCTCTCTTCTCACTGATACTATCAGGATCCCCCACCTCCCAGGCCACACTCTCTTCTACTGCCACCAGCAGGAACCCCGACCTCCCAGGCCACACTCTCTTCTCACTGTTACCATCAGGAACCCCCACCTCCCAGACCACACTCTCTTCACACTGTTACCATCAGGAACCCCCACCTCCCAGGCCACGCTCTCTTCTCACTGCTACCATCAGGGACCCCCACCTCCCAGGCCACGCTCTCTTCTGACTGCTACCATCAGGGACCCCCACCTCCCAGGCCACGCTCTCTTCTCACTGCTACCATTAGGAACCCCCACATCCCAGGCCAAGCTCTCTTCTCACTGTTACCATCAGGAACCCCCACCTCCCAGGCCACGCTCTCTTCTCACTACTATCATCAGGACCCCCAACCTCCCAGGCCACGCTCTCCTCTCACTACTATCATCAGGACACCCCACCTCCCAGGCCACGCTCTCTTCTCACTGTTACCATCAGGAACCCCCACCTCCCAGGCCACGCTCTCTTCTCACTGTTACCATCAGGAACCCCCAACTCCCAGGCGACACTCTCTCTCACTGTTACCATCAGGAACCCCCACCTCCCAGGCCACGCTCTCTTCAGACTGTTACCATCAGACACCCCCACTTCCCAGGCCACACTCTCTCTCACTGTTACCATCAGGAATCCCCACCTCACAGGCTACGCTCTCTTCTCACTGTTACCATCAGGAACCCCCACCACCCAGGCCACACTCTCAACTCACTGTTACCATCAGGAACCCCCACCTCCCAGGCCACGCTCTTTTCTCAGTGCTACCATCAGGAACACCCACCTCCCAGGCTACGCTCTCTTCACACTGTTGCCATCAGGGTCCCACACCTCCCAGGCCACGCTCTCTTCTCACTGTTACCATCAGGAACCCCCACCTCCCAGGCCACACTCTCTCTCACTGTTACCATCAGGAACCCCCACCTCCCAGGCCACACTCTCTCTCACTGTTACCATCAGGAACCCCCACCTCCCAGGCCACGCTCTCTTCTCACTGTTACCATCAGTAACCCCCACCTCCCAGGCCACGCTCTCTTCACACTGCTACCATCAGTAACCCGTACCTCCCAGGCCACGCTCTCTTCACACTGCTACCATCAGTAACCCGTACCTCCCAGGCCACGCTCTCTTCTCACTGTTACCATCACGAACCCCCACCTCCCAGGCCACGCTCTCTTCTCACTGTTACCATCAGGAACCCCCACCTCCCAGGCCACACTCTCTCTCACTGTTACCATCAAGAACCCCCACCTCCCAGGCCACGCTCTCTTCTCACTGTTACCATCAGTAACCCCCACCTCCCAGGCCACGCTCTCTTCTCACTGTTACCATCAGGAACCCCAACCTCCCAGGCCACGCTCTCTTCTCACTGGTACCATCAGGAACCCCCACCTCCCAGGCCACGCTGTTTTCTCACTGCTACCATCAGGAACCCCCACCTCCCAGGCCACGCTCTCTTCACACTGTTGCCATCAGGGACCCCCACCTCCCAGGCCACGCTCTCTTCTCACTGTTACCATCAAGACCCCCCACCTCCCAGGCCACGCTCTCTTCTCACTGTTACCATCAAGACCCCCCACCTCCCAGGCCACGCTCTCTTCTCACTGATAACATCAGGAACCCCCACCTCCCAGGCCACACTCTCTTCTACTGCTACCATCAGGAACCCCCACCTCCCAGGCCACGCTCTCTTCTCACTGTTACCATCAAGACCCCCCACCTCCCAGGCCACGCTCTCTTCTCACTGTTACCATCAGGAACCCCCACCTCTCAGGCCACGATCTCTTCTCACTGATACCATCAGGAACCCCCACCTCCCAGGCCACACTCTCTTCTCACTGATACCATCAGGGACCCCCACCTCCCAGGCCACACTCTCTTCTCACTGTTACATCAGGAACCCCCACCTCCCAGGCCTCGCTCTCTTCTCACTGATACCATCAGGAACCCCCACCTCCCAGGCCACACTCTCTTCTCACTGCTACCATCAGGACCCCCCACCTCCCAGGCCACGCTCTCTTCTCACTGCTACCATCAGGGACCCCCACCTCCCAGGCCACGCTCTCTTCTCACTGCTACTATCAGGGACCCCCACCTCCCAGGCCACGCTCTCTTCTCACTGCTACCATCAGGAACCCCCACCTCCCAGGCGACACTCTCTCTCACTGGTACCATCAGTAACCCCCACCTCCCAGGCCATGCTCTCTTCTCACTGTTACCATCAGGAACCCCCACCTCCCAGGCCTCGCTCTCTTCTCACTGATACCATCAGGAACCCCCACCTCCCAGGCCACACTCTCTTCTACTGCTACCATCAGGAACCCCACCTCCCAGGCCACACTCTCTTCTCACTGTTACCATCAGGAACCCACACCTCCCAGGCCTCGCTCTCTTCTCACTGATACCATCAGGAACCCCCACCTCCCAGGCCACGCTCTCTTCTCACTGATACCATCAGGAACCCCCACCTCCCAGGCCACACTCTCTTCACACTGTTACCATCAGGAACCCCCACCTCCCAGGCAACGCTCTCTTCACACTGTTACCATCAGGAACCCCCACCTCCCAGGCCACACTCTCTTCTCACTGGTACCATCAGGAACCCCCACCTCCCAGGCCACGCTCTCTTCTCACTGATACCATCAGGAACCCCCACCTCCCAGGCCTCGCTCTCTTCTCTCTGATACCATCAGGAACCCCCACCTCCCAGGCCACGCTCTCTTCTCACTGATACTATCAGGAACCCCCACCTCCCAGGCCACACTCTCTTCTACTGCTACCATCAGGATCCCCCACCTCCCAGGCCTCATTCCCTTCTCACTGTTACCATCAGGAACCCCCACCTCCCAGGCCACACTCTCTTCACACTGTTACCATCAGGAACCCCCACCTCCCAGGCAACGCTCTCTTCACACTGTTGCCATCAGGGACCCCCACCTCCCAGGCCAAGCTCTCTTCTCACTGCTACCATCAGGAACCCCCACCTCCCAGGCCACGCTCTCTTCTCACTGTTACCATCAAGACCCCCCACCTCCCAGGCCACGCTCTCTTCTCACTGTTACCATCAGGAACCCCCACCTCCCAGGCCACGCTCTCTTCTCACTGTTACCATCAAGACCCCCCACCTCCCAGGCCACGCTCTCTTCTCACTGTTACCATCAGGAACCCCCACCTCCCAGGCCACGCTCTCTTCTCACTGCTACCATCAGGGACCCCCACCTCCCAGGCCACGCTCTGTTCTCATTGCTACCATCAGGAACCCCCACCTCCCGGGCGACACACTTTCTCACTGGTACCATCAGTAACCCCCACCTCCCAGGCCATGCTCTCTTCTCACTGTTACCATCTGGAACCCCCACCTCCCAGGCCTCGCTCTCTTCTCACTGATACCATCAGGAACCCCCACCTCCCAGGCCACACTCTCTTCTACTGCTACCATCAGGAACCCCCACCTCCCAGGCCACACTCTCTTCTCACTGTTACCATCAGGAACCCACACCTCCCAGGCCTCGCTCTCTTCTCACTGATACCATCAGGAACCCCCACCTCCCAGGCCACGCTCTCTTCTCACTGATACCATCAGGAACCCCCACCTCCCAGGCCACACTCTCTTCTACTGCTACCATCAGGAAACCCCACCTCCCAGGCCACACTCTCTTCACACTGTTACCATCAGGAACCCCCACCTCCCAGGCAACGCTCTCTTCACACTGTTTCCATCAGGAACCCCCACCTCCCAGGCCACACTCTCTTCTCACTGCTACCATCGGGGACCCCCACCTCCCAGGCCACGCTCTCTTCACACTGTTGCCATCAGGGACCCCCACCTCCCAGGCCACGCTCTCTTCTCACTACTACCATCAGGAACCCCCACCTCCCAGGCCACGCTCTCTTCTCACTGTTACCATCAAGACCCCCCACCTCCCAGGCCACGCTCTCTTCTCACTGTTACCATCAGGAACCCCCACTTCCCAGGCCACGCTCTCTTCTCACTGTTACCATCAAGACCCCCTACCTCCCAGGCCACGCTCTCTTCTCACTGATACCATCAGGAACCCCCACCTCCCAGGCCACACTCTCTTCTACTGCTACCATCAGGAACCCCCACCTCCCAGGCCACACTCTCTTCTCACTGTTACCATCAGGAACCCCCACCTCCCAGGCCTCGCTCTCTTCTCACTGATACCATCAGGAACCTCCACCTCCCAGGCCACGCTCTCTTCACACTGTTACCAGCAGGAACCCCTACCTCCCAGGCCACGCTCTCTTCTCACTGCTACCATCAGGGACCCCCACCTCCCAGGCCACGCTCTCTTCTCACTGCTACCATCAGGGACCCCCATCTCCCAGGCCACACTCTCTTCTCACTGCTACCATCAGGGACCCCCACCTCCCAGGCCACGCTCTCTTCTCACTGCTACCACCAGGAACCCCCACATCCCAGGCCACGCTCTCTTCTCACTGTTACCATCAGGAACCCCCTCCTCCCAGGCCACGCTCTCTTCTCACTACTATCATCAGTACCCCCCACCTCCCAGGCCACGCTCTCCTCTCACTACTATCATCAGGACACCCCACCTCCCAGGCCACGCTCTCTTCTCACTGTTACCATCAGGAACCCCCACCTCCCAGGCCACGCTCTCTTCTCACTGTTACCATCAGGAACCCCCACCTCCCAGGCCACACTCTCTCTCACTGTTACCATCAGGAACCCCCACCTCCCAGGCCACGCTCTCTTCACACTGTTACCATCAGTAACCCCCACCACCCAGGCCACGCTCTCTCTCACTGTTACCATCAGGAATCCCCACCTCACAGGCTACGCTCTCTTCTCACTGTTACCATCAGGAACCCCCACCACCCAGGCCGCACTCTCTTCTCACTGTTACCATCAGGAACCCCCACCTCCCAGGCCACGCTCTTTTCTCACTGCTACCATCAGGAACACCCACCTCCCAGGCTACGCTCTCTTCACACTGTTGCCATCAGGGTCCACCCACCTCCCAGGCTACGCTCTCTTCACACTGTTGCCATCAGTGACCCCCACCTCCCAGGCCACGCTCTCTCTCACTGTTGCCATCAGGGACCGCCACCTCCGAGGCCACGCTCTCTTCTCACTGTTACCATCAGGAACCCCCACCTCCCAGGCCACGCTCTCTTCACACTGTTACTATCAGGAACCCCCACCTCCCAGGCCACGCTCTCTTCTCACTGCTACCATCAAGAATCCCCACCTCCCAGACCACGCTCTCTTCTCACTGGTACCATCAGGAACCCCCACCTCCCAGGCCACACTCTCTTCTCACTGCTACGATCAGGACCCCCCACCTCCCAGGCCACGCTCTCTTCTCACTGATACCATCAGGAACCCCCACCTCCCAGGCCACACTCTCTTCTCACTGATACCATCAGGAACACCCACCTCCCAGGCCACACTCTCTTCTCACTGTTACATCAGGAACCCCCACCTCCCAGGCCTCGCTCTCTTCTCACTGTTACCATCAGGAACCCCCACCTCCCAGGCCACGCTCTCTTCTCACTGATACCGTCAGGAACCCCCACCTCCCAGGCCACACTCTCTTCTCACTGCTACCATCAGGACACCCCACCTCCCAGGCCACGCTCTCTTCTCACTGCTACCATCAGGGACCCCCACCTCCCAGGCCACGCTCTCTTCTCACTGCTACCATCAGGGACCCCAACCTCCCAGGCCACGCTCTCTTCTTACTGGTACCATCAGTAACCCCCACCTCCCAGGCCATGCTCTCTTCTCACTGTTACCATCAGGTACCCCCACCTCCCAGGCCTCACTCTCTTCTCACTGATACCATCAGGAACCCCCACCTCCCAGGCCACACTCTCTTCTACTGCTACCATCAGGAACCCCCACCTCCCAGGCCACACTCTCTTCACACTGTTACCATCAGGAACCCCCACCTCCCAGGCAACGCTCTCTTCACACTGTTACCATCAGGAACCCCCACCTCCCAGGCCACACTCTCTTCTCACTGCTACCATCGGGGACCCCCACCTCCCAGGCCACGCTCTCTTCACACTGTTGCCATCAGGGACCCCCACCTCCCAGGCCACGCTCTCTTCTCACTACTACCATCAGGAACCCCCACCTCCCAGGCCACGCTCTCTTCTCACTGTTACCATCAAGACCCCCCACCTCCCAGGCCACGCTCTCTTCTCACTGTTACCATCAGGAACCCCCACTTCCCAGGCCACGCTCTCTTCTCACTGTTACCATCAAGACCCCCTACCTCCCAGGCCACGCTCTCTTCTCACTGATACCATCAGGAACCCCCACCTCCCAGGCCACACTCTCTTCTACTGCTACCATCAGGAACCCCCACCTCCCAGGCCACACTCTCTTCTCACTGTTTCCATCAGGAACCCCCACCTCCCAGGCCTCGCTCTCTTCTCACTGATACCATCAGGAACCTCCACCTCCCAGGCCACGCTCTCTTCACACTGTTACCAGCAGGAACCCCTACCTCCCAGGCCACGCTCTCTTCTCACTGCTACCATCAGGGACCCCCATCTCCCAGGCCACACTCTCTTCTCACTGCTACCATCAGGGACCCCCACCTCCCAGGCCACGCTCTCTTCTCACTGCTACCATCAGGAACCCCCACATCCCAGGCCACGTTCTCTTCTCACTGTTACCATCAGGAACCCCCTCCTCCCAGGCCACGCTCTCTTCTCACTACTATCATCAGGACCCCCCACCTCACAGGCCACGCTCTCCTCTCACTACTATCATCAGGACACCCCACCTACCAGGCCACGCTCTCTTCTCACTGTTACCATCAGGAACCCCCACCTCCCAGGCCACGCTCTCTTCTCACTGTTACCATCAGGAACCCCCACCTCCCAGGCCACACTCGCTCTCACTGTTACCATCAGGAACCCCCACCTCCCAGGCCACGCTCTCTTCACACTGTTACCATCAGTAACCCCCACCACCCAGGCTACGCTCTCTCTCACTGTTACCATCAGGAATCCCCACCTCACAGGCTACGCTCTCTTCTCACTGTTACCATCAGGAACCCCCACCACCCAGGCCACACTCTCTTCTCACTGTTACCATCAGGAACCCCCACCTCCCAGGCCACGCTCTTTTCTCACTGCTACCATCAGGAACACCCACCTCCCAGGCTACGCTCTCTTCACACTGTTGCCATCAGGGTCCACCCACCTCCCAGGCTACGCTCTCTTCACACTGTTGCCATCAGTGACCCCCACCTCCCAGGCCACGCTCTCTCTCACTGTTGCCATCAGGGACCGCCACCTCCGAGGCCACGCTCTCTTCTCACTGTTACCATCAGGAACCCCCACCTCCCAGGCCACGCTCTCTTCACACTGTTACTATCAGGAACCCCCACCTCCCAGGCCACGCTCTCTTCTCACTGCTACCAACAAGAATCCCCACCTCCCAGACCACGCTCTCTTCTCACTGGTACCATCAGGAACCCCCACCTCCCAGGCCACACTCTCTTCTCACTGCTACCATCAGGACCCCCCACCTCCCAGGCCACGCTCTCTTCTCACTGATACCATCAGGAACCCCCACCTCCCAGGCCACACTCTCTTCTCACTGATACCATCAGGAACCCCCACCTCCCAGGCCACACTCTCTGCTCACTGTTACATCAGGAACCCCCACCTCCCAGGCCTCGCACTCATCTCACTGTTACCATCAGGAACCCCCTCCTCCCAGGCCACGCTCTCTTCTCACTACTATCATCAGGACCCCCCACCTCCCAGGCCACGCTCTCCACTCACTACTATCATCAGGACACCCCACCTCCCAGGCCACGCTCTCTTCTCACTGTTACCATCAGGAACCCCCACCTCCCAGGCCACGCTCTCTTCTCACTGTTACCATCAGGAACCCCCACCTCCCAGGCCACACTCTCTCTCACTGTTACCATCAGGAACCCCCACCTCCCAGGCCACGCTCACTTCACACTGTTACCATCAGTAACCCCCACCACCCAGGCCACGCTCTCTCTCACTGTTACCATCAGGAATCCCCACCTCACAGGCTACGCTCTCTTCTCACTGTTACCATCAGGAACCCCCACCACCCAGGCCACACTCTCTTCTCACTGTTACCATCAGGAACCCTCACCTCCCAGGCCACGCTCTTTTCTCACTGCTACCATCAGGAACACCCACCTCCCCGGGTACGCTCTCTTCACACTGTTGCCATCAGGGTCCACCCACCTCCCAGGCTACGCTCTCTTCACACTGTTGCCATCAGTGACCCCCACCTCCCAGGCCACGCTCTCTCTCACTGTTGCCATCAGGGACCGCCACCTCCGAGGCCACGCTCTCTTCTCACTGTTACCATCAGGAACCCCCACCTCCCAGGCCACGCTCTCTTCACACTGTTACTATCAGGAACCCCCACCTCCCAGGCCACGCTCTCTTCTCACTGCTACCAACAAGAATCCCCACCTCCCAGACCACGCTCTCTTCTCACTGGTACCATCAGGAACCCCCCACCTCCCAGGCCACACTCTCTTCTCACTGCTACCATCAGGACCCCCCACCTCCCAGGCCACGCTCTCTTCTCACTGATACCATCAGGAACCCCCACCTCCCAGGCCACACTCTCTTCTCACTGATACCATCAGGAACCCCCACCTCCCAGGCCACACTCTCTTCTCACTGTTACATCAGGAACCCCCACCTCCCAGGCCTCGCTCTCTTCTCACTGTTACCATCAGGAACCCCCACCTCCCAGGCCACGCTCTCTTCTCACTGATACCATCAGGAACCCCCACCTCCCAGGCCACACTCTCTTCTCACTGCTACCATCAGGACCCCCCACCTCCCAGGCCACGCTCTCTTCTCACTGCTACCATCAGGAACCCCCACCTCCCAGGCGACACTCTCTCTTACTGGTACCATCAGTAACCCCCACCTCCCAGGCCATGCTCTCTTCTCACTGTTACCATCAGGAACCCCCACCTCCCAGGCCTCGCTCTCTTCTCACTGATACCATCAGGAACCCCCACCTCCCAGGCCAAACTCTCTTCTACTGCTACCATCAGGAACCCCCACCTCCCAGGCCACACTCTCTTCTCACTGTTACCATCAGGAACCCACACCTCCCAGGCCTCGCTCTCTTCTCACTGATACCATCAGGAACCCCCACCTCCCAGGCCACGCTCTCTTCTCACTGAGACCATCAGGAACCCCCACCTCCCAGGCCACACTCTCTTCTACTGCTACCATCAGGAACCCCCACCTCCCAGGCCACACTCTCTTCTCACTGTTACCATCAGGAACCCCCACCTCCCAGGCCACACTCTCTTCACACTGTTACCATCAGGAACCCCCACCTCCCAGGCAACGCTCTCTTCACACTGTTACCATCAGGAACCCCCACCTCCCAGGCCACACTCTCTTCTCACTGCTACCATCGGGGACCCCCACCTCCCAGGCCACGCTCTCTTCTCACTGATACCATCAGGAACCCCCACCTCCCAGGCCTCGCTCTCTTCTCACTGATACCATCAGGAACCCCCACCTCCCAGGCCACGCTCTCTTCTCACTGATACCATCAGGATCCCCCACCTCCCAGGCCACACTCTCTTCTACTGCTACCATCAGGATCCCCCACCTCCCAGGCCACACTCTCTTCTCACTGTTACCATCAGGAACCCCCACCTCCCAGGCCACACTCTCTTCACACTGTTACCATCAGGAACCCCCACCTCCCAGGCAACGCTCTCTTCACACTGTTACCATCAGGAACCCCCCCCCCTCCCAGGCCACACTCTCTTCTCACTGCTACCATCGGGGACGCCCACCTCCCAGGCCACGCTCTCTTCACACTGTTGCCATCAGGGACCCCCACCTCCCAGGCCACGCTCTCTTCTCACTGCTACCATCAGGAACCTCCACCTCCCAGGCCACGCTCTCTTCTCACTGTTACCATCAAGACCCCACACCTCCCAGGCCACGCTCTCTTCTCACTGTTACCATCAGGAACCCCCACTTCCCAGGCCACACTCTCTTCTACTGCTACCATCAGGAACCCCCACCTCCCAGGCCACACTCTCTTCTCACTGTTACCATCAGGAACCCCCACCTCCCAGGCCTCGCTCTCTTCTCACTGATACCATCAGGAACCTCCACCTCCCAGGCCACGCTCTCTTCTCACTGATACCATCAGGAACCCCCACCTCCCAGGCCACACTCTCTTCTCACTGTTACCATCAGGAACCCCCACCTCCCAGGCCTCGCTCTCTTCTCACTGATACCATCAGGAACCTCCACCTCCCAGGCCACGCTCTCTTCTCACTGATACCATCAGGAACCCCCACCTCCCAGGCCACGCTCTCTTCTCAATGCTACCATCAGGAACCCCCACCTCCCAGGCCACGCTCTCTTCTCAATGCTACCATCAGGAACCCCCACCTCCCAGGCCACACTCTCTTCTCACTGTTACCATCAGGAACCCCCACCTCCCAGGCCATACTCTCTTCTCACTGTTACCATCAGGAACCCCCACCTCCCAGGCCACACTCTCTTCACACTGTTACCAGCAGGAACCCCTACCTCCCAGGCCACGCTCTCTTCTCACTACTATCATCAGGACCCCCCACCTCCCAGGCCACGCGCTCCTCTCACTACTATCATCAGGAAACCCCACCTCCCAGGCCAAGCTCTCTTCTCACTGTTACCATCAGGAACCCCCACCTCCCAGGCCACGCTCTCTTCTCACTGTTACCATCAGGAACCCCCACCTCCCAGGCCACGCTCTCTTCACACTGTTACCATCAGTAACCCCCACCACCCAGGCCACGCTCTCTCTCACTGTTACCATCAGGAATCCCCACCTCACAGGCTACGCTCTCTTCACACTGTTACCATCAGGAACCCCCACCACCCAGGCCACACTCTCTTCTCACTGTTACATCAGGAACCCCCACCTCCCAGGCCTCGCTCTCTTCTCACTGTTACCATCAGGAACCCCCACCTCCCAGGCCACGCTCTCTTCTCACTGATACCATCAGGAACCCCCACCTCCCAGGCCACACTCTCTTCTCACTGCTACCATCAGGACCCCCCACCTCCCAGGCCACGCTCTCTTCTCACTGCTACCATCAGGAACCCCCACCTCCCAGGCGACACTCTCTCTTACTGGTACCATCAGTAACCCCCACCTCCCAGGCCATGCTCTCTTCTCACTGTTACCATCAGGAACCCCCACCTCCCAGGCCTCGCTCTCTTCTCACTGATACCATCAGGAACCCCCACCTCCCAGGCCAAACTCTCTTCTACTGCTACCATCAGGAACCCCCACCTCCCAGGCCACACTCTCTTCTCACTGTTACCATCAGGAACCCACACCTCCCAGGCCTCGCTCTCTTCTCACTGATACCATCAGGAACCCCCACCTCCCAGGCCACGCTCTCTTCTCACTGAGACCATCAGGAACCCCCACCTCCCAGGCCACACTCTCTTCTACTGCTACCATCAGGAACCCCCACCTCCCAGGCCACACTCTCTTCTCACTGTTACCATCAGGAACCCCCACCTCCCAGGCCACACTCTCTTCACACTGTTACCATCAGGAACCCCCACCTCCCAGGCAACGCTCTCTTCACACTGTTACCATCAGGAACCCCCACCTCCCAGGCCACACTCTCTTCTCACTGCTACCATCGGGGACCCCCACCTCCCAGGCCACGCTCTCTTCTCACTGATACCATCAGGAACCCCCACCTCCCAGGCCTCGCTCTCTTCTCACTGATACCATCAGGAACCCCCACCTCCCAGGCCACGCTCTCTTCTCACTGATACCATCAGGATCCCCCACCTCCCAGGCCACACTCTCTTCTACTGCTACCATCAGGATCCCCCACCTCCCAGGCCACACTCTCTTCTCACTGTTACCATCAGGAACCCCCACCTCCCAGGCCACACTCTCTTCACACTGTTACCATCAGGAACCCCCACCTCCCAGGCAACGCTCTCTTCACACTGTTACCATCAGGAACCCCCCCCCCTCCCAGGCCACACTCTCTTCTCACTGCTACCATCGGGGACGCCCACCTCCCAGGCCACGCTCTCTTCACACTGTTGCCATCAGGGACCCCCACCTCCCAGGCCACGCTCTCTTCTCACTGCTACCATCAGGAACCTCCACCTCCCAGGCCACGCTCTCTTCTCACTGTTACCATCAAGACCCCACACCTCCCAGGCCACGCTCTCTTCTCACTGTTACCATCAGGAACCCCCACTTCCCAGGCCACACTCTCTTCTACTGCTACCATCAGGAACCCCCACCTCCCAGGCCACACTCTCTTCTCACTGTTACCATCAGGAACCCCCACCTCCCAGGCCTCGCTCTCTTCTCACTGATACCATCAGGAACCTCCACCTCCCAGGCCACGCTCTCTTCTCACTGATACCATCAGGAACCCCCACCTCCCAGGCCACACTCTCTTCTCACTGTTACCATCAGGAACCCCCACCTCCCAGGCCTCGCTCTCTTCTCACTGATACCATCAGGAACCTCCACCTCCCAGGCCTCGCTCTCTTCTCACTGATACCATCAGGAACCCCCACCTCCCAGGCCACGCTCTCTTCTCAATGCTACCATCAGGAACCCCCACCTCCCAGGCCACGCTCTCTTCTCAATGCTACCATCAGGAACCCCCACCTCCCAGGCCACACTCTCTTCTCACTGTTACCATCAGGAACCCCCACCTCCCAGGCCATACTCTCTTCTCACTGTTACCATCAGGAACCCCCACCTCCCAGGCCACACTCTCTTCACACTGTTACCAGCAGGAACCCCTACCTCCCAGGCCACGCTCTCTTCTCACTACTATCATCAGGACCCCCCACCTCCCAGGCCACGCGCTCCTCTCACTACTATCATCAGGAAACCCCACCTCCCAGGCCACGCTCTCTTCTCACTGTTACCATCAGGAACCCCCACCTCCCAGGCCACGCTCTCTTCTCACTGTTACCATCAGGAACCCCCACCTCCCAGGCCACGCTCTCTTCACACTGTTACCATCAGTAACCCCCAACACCCAGGCCACGCTCTCTCTCACTGTTACCATCAGGAATCCCCACCTCACAGGCTACGCTCTCTTCACACTGTTACCATCAGGAACCCCCACCACCCAGGCCACACTCTCTTCTCACTGTTACCATCAGGAACCCCCACCTCTCAGGCCACGCTCTTTTCTCACTGCTACCATCAGGAACCCCCACCTCCCAGGCTACGCTCTCTTCACACTGTTGCCATCAGGGTCCACCCACCTCCCAGGCCACGCTCTCTTCACACTGCTACCATCAGTGACCCCCACCTCCCAGGCCACGCTCTCTCACACTGTTGCCATCAGGGACCGCCACCTCCGAGGCCACGCTCTCTTCTCACTGTTACCATCAGGAACCCCCACCTCCCAGGCCACGCTCTCTTCACACTGTTACTATCAGGAACCCCCACCTCCCAGGCCACGATCTCTTCACACTGCTACCATCAGGAACCCCCACCTCCCAGGCCACGCTCTCTTCTCACTGCTACCATCAAGAATCCCCACCTCCCAGGCCACGCTCTCTTCTCACTGGTACCATCAGGAACCCCCACCTCCCAGGCCACACTCTCTTCTCACTGCTACCATCAGGACCCCCCTCCTCCCAGGCCATGCTCTCTTCTCACTGCTACCATCAAGAACCCCCACCTCCCAGGCCACGCTCTCTTCACACTGTTGCCATCAGGGACCCCCACCTCCCAGGCCACGCTCCCTTCTCACTGCTACCATCAGGGACCCCCACCTCCCAGGCCACGCTCTCTTCTCACTGATACCATCAGGAACCCCCACCTCCCAGGCCACACTCTCTTCTACTGCCACCATCAGGAACCCCCACCTCCCAGGCCACACTCTCTTCTCACTGTTACCATCAGGAACCCCCACCTCCCAGGCCACGCTCTCTTCTCACTGATACCATCAGGAACCCCCACCTCCCAGGCCACGCTCTCTTCACACTGTTGCCATCAGGGACCCCCACCTCCCTGGCCACGCTCTCTTCTCACTGTTACCATCAAGAACCCCCACCTCCCAGGCCAAGCTCTCTTCTCACTGCTACCATCAGGAACCCCACCTCCCAGGCCACGCTCTCTTCTCACTGTTACCATCAGGAACCCCAACCTCCCAGGCCACGCTCTCTTCTCACTGTTACCATCAAGACCCCCCACATCCCAGGCCACGCTCTCTTCTCAATGCTACCATCAGTAACCCCCACCTCCCCGGCCATGCTCTCTTCTCACTGTTACCATCAGGAACCCCCACCTCCCAGGCCTCGCTCTCTTCTCACTGATACCATCAGGAACCCCCACCTCCCAGGCCACGCTCTCTTCTCACTGATACCATCAGGAACCCCCACCTCCCAGGCCACACTCTCTTCTCACTGTTACATCAGGAACCCCCACCTCCCAGGCCTCGCTCTCTTCTCACTGATACCATCAGGAACCCCCACCTCCCAGGCCACGCTCTCTTCTCACTGATACCATCAGGAACCCCCACCACCCAGGCCACACTCTCTTCTACTGCTACCATCAGGAACCCCCACCTCCCAGGCCACGCTCTCTTCTCACTGATACCATCAGGAACCCCCACCTCCCAGGCCACGCTCTCTTCTCACTGTTACCATCAGGGACCCCCAGCTCCCAGGCCACGCTCTCTTCTCATTGGTACCATCTGGAACTCCCACCTCCCAGGCCACGCTGTTTTCTCACTGCTACCATCAGGAACCCCCACCTCCCAGGCCACGCTGTCTTCACTCTGTTGCCATCAGGGACCCCCACCTCCCAGGCCACGCTCTCTTCTCACTGCTACCATCAGGAACCCCCACCTCCCAGGCCACGCTCTCTTCTCACTGTTACCATCAGGAACCCCCACCTTCCAGGCCACGCTCTCTTCTCACTGTTACCATCAGGAACCCCCACCTCCCAGGCCACGCTCTCTTCTCACTGTTACCATCAGGGACCCCCAGCTCCCAGGCCACGCTCTCTTCTCACTGGTACCATCTGGAACTCCCACCTCCCAGGCCACGCTGTTTTCTCACTGCTACCATCAGGAACCCCCACCTCCCAGGCCACGCTGTCTTCACTCTGTTGCCATCAGGGAGCCCCACCTCCCAGGCCACGCTCTCTTCTCACTGCTACCATCAGGAACCCCCACCTCCCAGGCCACGCTGTTTTCTCACTGCTACCATCAGGAACCCCCACCTCCCAGGCCACGCTGTCTTCACTCTGTTGCCATCAGGGACCCCCACCTCCCAGGCCACGCTCTCTTCTCACTGCTACCATCAGGAACCCCCACCTCCCAGGCCACGCTCTCTTCTCACTGTTACCATCAGGAACCCCCACCTTCCAGGCCACGCTCTCTTCTCACTGTTACCATCAGGAACCCCCACCTCCCAGGCCACGCTCTCCTCTCACTGTTACCATCAGGGACCCCCAGCTCCCAGGCCACGCTCTCTTCTCACTGGTACCATCTGGAACTCCCACCTCCCAGGCCACGCTGTTTTCTCACTGCTACCATCAGGAACCCCCACCTCCCAGGCCACGCTGTCTTCACTCTGTTGCCATCAGTGAGCCCCACCTCCCAGGCCACGCTCTCTTCTCACTGCTACCATCAGGAACCCCCACCTCCCAGGCCACGCTCTCTTCTCACTGTTACCATCAGGAACCCCCACCTTCCAGGCCACGCTCTCTTCTCACTGTTACCATCAGGGACCCCCAGCTCCCAGGCCACGCTCTCTTCTCACTGGTACCATCTGGAACTCCCACCTCCCAGGCCACGCTGTTTTCTCACTGCTACCATCAGGAACCACCACCTCCCAGGCCACGCTGTCTTCACTCTGTTGCCATCAGGGACCCCCACCTCCCAGGCCACGCTCTCTTCTCACTGCTACCATCAGGAACCCCCACCTCCCAGGCCACGCTCTCTTCTCACTGCTACCATCAGGGAACCCACCTCCCAGGCCATGCTCTCTTCTCAATGCTACCATCAGGAACCCCCACCTCCCAGGCCACGCTCTCTTCTCACTGTTATCATCAGGGACCCCCACCTCCCAGGCCACGCTCTCTTCTCACTGTTACCATCAGGAACCCCCACCTCCCAGGCCACGCTCTCTTCTCACTGTTACCATCAGGAACCCCCACCTCCCAGGCCATGCTCTCTTCTCACTGCTACCATCAGGAACCCCCACCTCCCAGGCCACGCTCTCTTCTCACTGTTACCATCAGGAACACCCACCTCCCAGGCCACGCTCTCTTCTCACTGTTACCATCAGGGACCCCAGCTCCCAGGCCACGCTCTCTTCTCACTGGTACCATCAGGAACTCCCACCTCCCAGGCCACGCTGTTTTCTCACTGCTTCCATCAGGAACCCCCACCTCCCAGGCCACGCTCTCTTCACTCTGTTGCCATCAGGGATCCCCACCTCCCAGGCCACTCTCTCTTCTCACTGCTACCATCAGGGAACCCACCTCCCAGGCCATGCTCTCTTCTCAATGCTACCATCAGGAACCCCCACCTCCCAGGCCACGCTCTCTTCTCACTGTTATCATCAGGAACCCCCACCTCCCAGGCCACGCTCTCTTCTCACTGTTACCATCAGGGACCCCCAGCTCCCAGGCCACGCTCTCTTCTCACTGGTACCATCTGGAACTCCCACCTCCCAGGCCACGCTGTTTTCTCACTGCTACCATCAGGAACCCCCACCTCCCAGGCCACGCTGTCTTCACTCTGTTGCCATCAGGGAGCCCCACCTCCCAGGCCACGCTCTCTTCTCACTGCTACCATCAGGAACCCCCACCTCCCAGGCCACGCTCTCTTCTCACTGTTACCATCAGGAACCCCCACCTTCCAGGCCACGCTCTCTTCTCACTGTTACCATCAGGGACCCCCAGCTCCCAGGCCACGCTCTCTTCTCACTGGTACCATCTGGAACTCCCACCTCCCAGGCCACGCTGTTTTCTCACTGCTACCATCAGGAACCCCCACCTCCCAGGCCATACTCTCTTCTCACTGTTACCATCAGGAACCCCCACCTCCCAGGCCACACTCTCTTCACACTGTTACCAGCAGGAACCCCTACCTCCCAGGCCACGCTCTCTTCTCACTGTTACCATCAGGAACCCCCTCCTCCCAGGCCACGCTCTCTTCTCACTACTATCATCAGGACCCCCCACCTCCCAGGCCACGCGCTCCTCTCACTACTATCATCAGGAAACCCCACCTCCCAGGCCACGCTCTCTTCTCACTGTTACCATCAGGAACCCCCACCTCCCAGGCCACGCTCTCTTCTCACTGTTACCATCAGGAACCCCCACCTCCCAGGCCACGCTCTCTTCACACTGTTACCATCAGTAACCCCCACCACCCAGGCCACGCTCTCTCTCACTGTTACCATCAGGAATCCCCACCTCACAGGCTACGCTCTCTTCACACTGTTACCATCAGGAACCCCCACCACCCAGGCCACACTCTCTTCTCACTGTTACCATCAGGAACCCCCACCTCTCAGGCCACGCTCTTTTCTCACTGCTACCATCAGGAACCCCCACCTCCCAGGCTACGCTCTCTTCACACTGTTGCCATCAGGGTCCACCCACCTCCCAGGCCACGCTCTCTTCACACTGCTACCATCAGTGACCCCCACCTCCCAGGCCACGCTCTCTCACACTGTTGCCATCAGGGACCGCCACCTCCGAGGCCACGCTCTCTTCTCACTGTTACCATCAGGAACCCCCACCTCCCAGGCCACGCTCTCTTCACACTGTTACTATCAGGAACCCCCACCTCCCAGGCCACGATCTCTTCACACTGCTACCATCAGGAACCCCCACCTCCCAGGCCACGCTCTCTTCTCACTGCTACCATCAAGAATCCCCACCTCCCAGGCCACGCTCTCTTCTCACTGGTACCATCAGGAACCCCCACCTCCCAGGCCACACTCTCTTCTCACTGCTACCATCAGGACCCCCCACCTCCCAGGCCATGCTCTTCTCACTGCTACCATCAAGAACCCCCACCTCCCAGGCCACGCTCTCTTCACACTGTTGCCATCAGGGACCCCCACCTCCCAGGCCACGCTCCCTTCTCACTGCTACCATCAGGGACCCCCACCTCCCAGGCCACGCTCTCTTCTCACTGATACCATCAGGAACCCCCACCTCCCAGGCCACACTCTCTTCTACTGCCACCATCAGGAACCGCCACCTCCCAGGCCACACTCTCTTCTCACTGTTACCATCAGGAACCCCCACCTCCCAGGCCACGCTCTCTTCTCACTGATACCATCAGGAACCCCCACCTCCCAGGCCACGCTCTCTTCTCACTGATACCATCAGGAACCCCCACCTCCCAGGCCACGCTCTCTTCTCACTGCTACCATCAGGAATCCCCAGCTCCCAGGCCACGCTCTCTTATCACTGTTACCATCAAGAAACCCCACCTCCCAGGCCACGCTCTCTTCACACTGTTGCCATCAGGGACCCCCACCTCCCTGGCCACGCTCTCTTCTCACTGTTACCATCAAGAACCCCCACCTCCCAGGCCAAGCTCTCTTCTCACTGCTACCATCAGGAACCCCACCTCCCAGGCCACGCTCTCTTCTCACTGTTACCATCAGGAACCCCAACCTCCCAGGCCACGCTCTCTTCTCACTGTTACCATCAAGACCCCCCACATCCCAGGCCACGCTCTCTTCTCAATGCTACCATCAGTAACCCCCACCTCCCCGGCCATGCTCTCTTCTCACTGTTACCATCAGGAACCCCCACCTCCCAGGCCTCGCTCTCTTCTCACTGATACCATCAGGAACCCCCACCTCCCAGGCCACGCTCTCTTCTCACTGATACCATCAGGAACCCCCACCTCCCAGGCCACACTCTCTTCTCACTGTTACATCAGGAACCCCCACCTCCCAGGCCTCGCTCTCTTCTCACTGATACCATCAGGAACCCCCACCTCCCAGGCCACGCTCTCTTCTCACTGATACCATCAGGAACCCCCACCACCCAGGCCACACTCTCTTCTACTGCTACCATCAGGAACCCCCACCTCCCAGGCCACACTCTCTTCTCACTGTTACCATCAGGAACCCCCACCTCCCAGGCCACGCTCTCTTCTCACTGATACCATCAGGAACCCCCACCTCCCAGGCCACGCTCTCTTCTCACTGTTACCATCAGGAACCCCCACCTCCCAGGCCATGCACTCTTCTCACTGCTACCATCAGGAACCCCCACCTCCCAGGCCACGCTCTCTTCTCACTGTTACCATCAGGAACACCCACCTCCCAGGCCACGCTCTCTTCTCACTGTTACCATCAGGGACCCCCAGCTCCCAGGCCACGCTCTCTTCTCACTGGTACCATCAGGAACTCCCACCTCCCAGGCCACGCTGTTTTCTCACTGCTTCCATCAGGAACCCCCACCTCCCAGGCCACGCTCTCTTCACTCTGTTGCCATCAGGGATCCCCACCTCCCAGGCCACTCTCTCTTCTCACTGCTACCATCAGGGAACCCACCTCCCAGGCCATGCTCTCTTCTCAATGCTACCATCAGGAACCCCCACCTCCCAGGCCACGCTCTCTTCTCACTGTTATCATCAGGAACCCCCACCTCCCAGGCCACGCTCTCTTCTCACTGTTACCATCAGGGACCCCCAGCTCCCAGGCCACGCTCTCTTCTCACTGGTACCATCTGGAACTCCCACCTCCCAGGCCACGCTGTTTTCTCACTGCTACCATCAGGAACCCCCACCTCCCAGGCCACGCTGTCTTCACTCTGTTGCCATCAGGGAGCCCCACCTCCCAGGCCACGCTCTCTTCTCACTGCTACCATCAGGAACCCCCACCTCCCAGGCCACGCTCTCTTCTCACTGTTACCATCAGGAACCCCCACCTTCCAGGCCACGCTCTCTTCTCACTGTTACCATCAGGGACCCCCAGCTCCCAGTCCACGCTCTCTTCTCACTGGTACCATCTGGAACTCCCACCTCCCAGGCCACGCTGTTTTCTCACTGCTACCATCAGGAACCCCCACCTCCCAGGCCACGCTGTCTTCACTCTGTTGCCATCAGGGACCCCCACCTCCCAGGCCACGCTCTCTTCTCACTGCTACCATCAGGAACCCCCACCTCCCAGGCCACGCTCTCTTCTCACTGCTACCATCAGGGAACCCACCTCCCAGGCCATGCTCTCTTCTCAATGCTACCATCAGGAACCCCCACCTCCCAGGCCACGCTCTCTTCTCACTGTTATCATCAGGGACCCCCACCTCCCAGGCCACACTCTCTTCTCACTGTTACCATCAGGAACCCCCACCTCCCAGGCCACGCTCTCTTCTCACTGTTACCATCAGGAACCCCCACCTCCCAGGCCATGCTCTCTTCTCACTGCTACCATCAGGAACCCCCACCTCCCAGGCCACGCTCTCTTCTCACTGTTACCATCAGGAACACCCACCTCCCAGGCCACGCTCTCTTCTCACTGTTACCATCAGGGACCCCCAGCTCCCAGGCCACGCTCTCTTCTCACTGGTACCATCAGGAACTCCCACCTCCCAGGCCACGCTGTTTTCTCTCTGCTTCCATCAGGAACCCCCACCTCCCAGGCCACGCTCTCTTCACTCTGTTGCCATCAGGGACCCCCACCTCCCAGGCCACTCTCTCTTCTCACTGCTACCATCAGGGAACCCACCTCCCAGGCCTTGCTCTCTTCTCAATGCTACCATCAGGAACCCCCACCTCCCAGGCCACGCTCTCTTCTCACTGTTATCATCAGGAACCCCCACCTCCCAGGCCACGCTCTCTTCTCACTGTTACCATCAGGGACCCCCAGCTCCCAGGCCACGCTCTCTTCTCACTGGTACCATCTGGAACTCCCACCTCCCAGGCCACGCTGTTTTCTCACTGCTACCATCAGGAACCCCCACCTCCCAGGCCACGCTGTCTTCACTCTGTTGCCATCAGGGACCCCCACCTCCCAGGCCACGCACTCTTCTCACTGCTACCATCAGGAACCCCCACCTCCCAGGCCACGCTCTCTTCTCACTGTTACCATCAGGAACCCCCACCTTCCAGGCCACGCTCTCTTCTCACTGTTACCATCAGGAACCCCCACCTCCCAGGCCACGCTCTCTTCTCACTGCTACCATCAGGAACCCCCACCTCCCAGGCCATGCTCTCTTCTCACTGCTACCATCAGGAACCCCACCCTCCCAGGCCACGCTCTCTTCTCACTGTTACCATCAGGGACCCCCAGCTCCCAGGCCACGCACTCTTCTCACTGCTACCATCAGTAACCCCCACCTCCCAGGCCACGCTCTCTTCTCACTGGTACCATCAGGAACTCCCACCTCCCAGGCCACGCTGTTTTCTCACTGCTTCCATCAGGAACCCACACCTCCCAGGCCACGCTCTCTTCTCACTGGTACCATCAGGAACTCCCACCTCCCAGGCCACGCTGTTTTCTCACTGCTTCCATCAGGAACCCCCACCTCCCAGGCCACGCTCTCTTCACTCTGTTGCCATCAGGGACCCCCACCTCCCAGGCCACTCTCTCTTCTCACTGCTACCATCAGGGAACCCACCTCCCAGGCCATGCTCTCTTCTGAATGCTACCATCAGGAACCCCCACCTCCCAGGCCACGCTCTCTTCTCACTGTTATCATCAGGGACCCCCTCCTCCCAGGCCACGCTCTCTTCTCACTGTTACCATCAGGAACCCCCACCTCCCAGGCCACGCTCTCTTCTCACTGTTACCATCAGGAACCCCCACCTCCCAGGCCACGCTCTCTTCTCACTGCTACCATCAGGAACCCCCACCTCCCAGGCCACACTCTCTTCTCACTGTTACCATCAGGAACCCCCACCTCCCAGGCCACGCTGTTTTCTCACTGCTTCCATCAGGAACCCCCACCTCCCAGGCCACGCTCTCTTCACTCTGTTGCCATCAGGGACCCCCACCTCCCAGGCCACTCTCTCTTCTCACTGCTACCATCAGGGAACCCACCTCCCAGGCCATGCTCTCTTCTGAATGCTACCATCAGGAACCCCCACCTCCCAGGCCACGCTCTCTTCTCACTGTTATCATCAGGGACCCCCTCCTCCCAGGCCACGCTCTCTTCTCACTGTTACCATCAGGAACCCCCACCTCCCAGGCCACGCTCTCTTCTCACTGTTACCATCAGGAACCCCCACCTCCCAGGCCACGCTCTCTTCTCACTGTTACCATCAGGAACACCCACCTCCCAGGCCACGCTCTCTTCTCACTGTTACCATCAGGGACCCCCAGCTCCCAGGCCACGCTCTCTTCTCACTGGTACCATCAGGAACTCCCACCTCCCAGGCCACGCTGTTTTCTCACTGCTTCCATCAGGAACCCCCACCTCCCAGGCCACGCTCTCTTCACTCTGTTGCCATCAGGGATCCCCACCTCCCAGGCCACTCTCTCTTCTCACTGCTACCATCAGGGAACCCACCTCCCAGGCCATGCTCTCTTCTCAATGCTACCATCAGGAACCCCCACCTCCCAGGCCACGCTCTCTTCTCACTGTTATCATCAGGAACCCCCACCTCCCAGGCCACGCTCTCTTCTCACTGTTACCATCAGGGACCCCCAGCTCCCAGGCCACGCTCTCTTCTCACTGGTACCATCTGGAACTCCCACCTCCCAGGCCACGCTGTTTTCTCACTGCTACCATCAGGAACCCCCACCTCCCAGGCCACGCTGTCTTCACTCTGTTGCCATCAGGGAGCCCCACCTCCCAGGCCACGCTCTCTTCTCACTGCTACCATCAGGAACCCCCACCTCCCAGGCCACGCTCTCTTCTCACTGTTACCATCAGGAACCCCCACCTTCCAGGCCACGCTCTCTTCTCACTGTTACCATCAGGGACCCCCAGCTCCCAGGCCACGCTCTCTTCTCACTGGTACCATCTGGAACTCCCACCTCCCAGGCCACGCTGTTTTCTCACTATACCATCAGGAACCCCCACCTCCCAGGCCACGCTGTCTTCACTCTGTTGCCATCAGGGACCCCCACCTCCCAGGCCACGCTCTCTTCTCACTGCTACCATCAGGAACCCCCACCTCCCAGGCCACGCTCTCTTCTCACTGCTACCATCAGGGAACCCACCTCCCAGGCCATGCTCTCTTCTCAATGCTACCATCAGGAACCCCCACCTCCCAGGCCACGCTCTCTTCTCACTGTTATCATCAGGGACCCCCACCTCCCAGGCCACACTCTCTTCTCACTGTTACCATCAGGAACCCCCACCTCCCAGGCCACGCTCTCTTCTCACTGTTACCATCAGGAACCCCCACCTCCCAGGCCATGCTCTCTTCTCACTGCTACCATCAGGAACCCCCACCTCCCAGGCCACGCTCTCTTCTCACTGTTACCATCAGGAACACCCACCTCCCAGGCCACGCTCTCTTCTCACTGTTACCATCAGGGACCCCCAGCTCCCAGGCCACGCTCTCTTCTCACTGGTACCATCAGGAACTCCCACCTCCCAGGCCACGCTGTTTTCTCTCTGCTTCCATCAGGAACCCCCACCTCCCAGGCCACGCTCTCTTCACTCTGTTGCCATCAGGGACCCCCACCTCCCAGGCCACTCTCTCTTCTCACTGCTACCATCAGGGAACCCACCTCCCAGGCCTTGCTCTCTTCTCAATGCTACCATCAGGAACCCCCACCTCCCAGGCCACGCTCTCTTCTCACTGTTATCATCAGGAACCCCCACCTCCCAGGCCACGCTCTCTTCTCACTGTTACCATCAGGGACCCCCAGCTCCCAGGCCACGCTCTCTTCTCACTGGTACCATCTGGAACTCCCACCTCCCAGGCCACGCTGTTTTCTCACTGCTACCATCAGGAACCCCCACCTCCCAGGCCACGCTGTCTTCACTCTGTTGCCATCAGGGACCCCCACCTCCCAGGCCACGCACTCTTCTCACTGCTACCATCAGGAACCCCCACCTCCCAGGCCACGCTCTCTTCTCACTGTTACCATCAGGAACCCCCACCTTCCAGGCCACGCTCTCTTCTCACTGTTACCATCAGGAACCCCCACCTCCCAGGCCACGCTCTCTTCTCACTGCTACCATCAGGAACCCCCACCTCCCAGGCCATGCTCTCTTCTCACTGCTACCATCAGGAACCCCACCCTCCCAGGCCACGCTCTCTTCTCACTGTTACCATCAGGGACCCCCAGCTCCCAGGCCACGCACTCTTCTCACTGCTACCATCAGTAACCCCCACCTCCCAGGCCACGCTCTCTTCTCACTGGTACCATCAGGAACTCCCACCTCCCAGGCCACGCTGTTTTCTCACTGCTTCCATCAGGAACCCACACCTCCCAGGCCACGCTCTCTTCTCACTGGTACCATCAGGAACTCCCACCTCCCAGGCCACGCTGTTTTCTCACTGCTTCCATCAGGAACCCCCACCTCCCAGGCCACGCTCTCTTCACTCTGTTGCCATCAGGGACCCCCACCTCCCAGGCCACTCTCTCTTCTCACTGCTACCATCAGGGAACCCACCTCCCAGGCCATGCTCTCTTCTGAATACTACCATCAGGAACCCCCATCTCCCAGGCCACGCTCTCTTCTCACTGTTATCATCAGGGACCCCCTCCTCCCAGGCCACGCTCTCTTCTCACTGTTACCATCAGGAACCCCCACCTCCCAGGCCACGCTCTCTTCTCACTGTTACCATCAGGAACCCCCACCTCCCAGGCCACGCTCTCTTCTCACTGCTACCATCAGGAACCCCCACCTCCCAGGCCACACTCTCTTCTCACTGTTACCATCAGGAACCCCCACCTCCCAGGCCACGCTGTTTTCTCACTGCTTCCATCAGGAACCCCCACCTCCCAGGCCACGCTCTCTTCTCACTGCTACCATCAGGGAACCCACCTCCCAGGCCATGCTCTCTTCTGAATGCTACCATCAGGAACCCCCACCTCCCAGGCCACGCTCTCTTCTCACTGTTATCATCAGGGACCCCCTCCTCCCAGGCCACGCTCTCTTCTCACTGTTACCATCAGGAACCCCCACCTCCCAGGCCACGCTCTCTTCTCACTGTTACCATCAGGAACCCCCACCTCCCAGGCCACGCTCTCTTCTCACTGCTACCATCAGGAACCCCCACCTCCCAGGCCACACTCTCTTCTCACTGTTACCGTCAGGAACCCCCACCTCCCAGGCCACGCTCTCTTCTCACTGTTACCATCAGGAACCCCCACCTCCCAGGCCACGCTCTCTTTTCACTGCTACCATCAGGGAACGAACCTCCCAGGCCACGCTCTCTTCTCACTGTTACCATCAGTGATCCCCACCTCCCAGGCCATGCTCTCTTCTCACTGTTACCATCAGGAACCCCCACCTCCCAGGCCACTCTCTCTTCTCACTGTTACCATCAGGAACCCCCACCTCCCAGGCCACGCTCTCTTCTCACTGTTACCATCAGGAACCCCCACCTCCCAGGCCACGCTCTCTTCTCACTGTTACCATCAGGAACCCCCACCTCCCAGGCCACGCTCTCTTTTCACTGCTACCATCAGGGAACGCACCTCCCAGGCCACGCTCTCTTCTCACTGCTACCATCAGGGAACCCCACATCCCAGGCCACGCTCTCTTCTCACTGCTACCATCAGGGACCCCCACCTCCCAGGCCACGCTCTCTTCTCACTGTTACCATCAGGGACCCCCACCTCCCAGGCCACGCTGTCTTCTCACTGTTACCTTCAGGAACCCTCACCTCCCAGGCCTCGCTCTCTTCTCACTGTTACCATCAGGAACCCCCACCTCCCAGGCCACACTCTCTTTTCACTGTTACCATCAGGAACCCCTACCTCCCAGGCCACGCTCTCCTCTCACTGTTACCATCAGGAACCCCCACCTCCCAGGCCACGCTCTCTTCTCACTGTAACCATCAGGAACCCCCACCTCCCAGGCCACGCTCTCTTCTCACTGATACCATCAGGGACCCCCTCCTCCCAGGCCACGCTCTCTTCTCACTGTTTCCATCAGGAACCCCCACCTCCCAGGCCAAGCTCTCTTCTCACTGTTACCATCAGGAACCCCCACCTCCCAGGCCACGCTCTCTTCTCACTGTTACCATCAGGAACCCCCACCTCCCAGGCCACGCTCTCTTCTCACTGCTACTATCAGGAACCCCAACCTTCCAGGCCGCGCTTTCTTCTCACTGTTACCATCAGGAACCCTCAGCTCCCAGGCCACGCTGTCTTCTCACTGCTATCATCAGGAACCCCCACCTCCCAGGCCACGCTCTCTTCTCACTGTTACCATCAGGAACCCCCACCTCCCAGGCCACGCTGTCTTCTCACTGCTTCCATCAGGAACCCCCAACTCCCAGGCCACACTCTGTTCTCACTGCTACTATCAGGAACCCCCACCTCCCAGGCCGCGCTCTCTTCTCACTGTTACCATCAGGAACTCCCACCTCCCAGGCCACGCTCTCTTCTCACTGCTTCCATCAGGAACCCCCAGCTCCCAGGCCACGCTGTCTTCTCATTGCTACCATCAGGAACCCCCACCTCCCAGGCCACGCTCTCTTCTCACTGCTACCATCAGGAACCCCCACCTCCCAGGCCACGCTCTCTTCTCACTGCTACCATCAGGAACCCCCACCTCCCAGGCCACGCTCTCTTCTCACTGTTACCATCAGGAACCCCCATCTCCCAGGCCACGCTCTCTTCTCATTGCTACCATCAGGGACCCCACCTCCCAGGCCACGCTCTCTTCTCACTGTTACCATCATGAACCCCCACCCCTCAGGCCACTCTCTCTGCTCACTGCTACCATCAGGGAACCCACCTCCCAGGCCATGCTCTCTTCTCAATGCTACCATCAGGAACCCCCACCTCCCAGGCCACGCTCTCTTCTCACTGTTACCATCAGGAACCCCCACCTCCCAGGCCACGCTCTCTTCTCACTGTTACCATCAGGAACTCCCACCTCCCAGGCCACACTCTCTTCTCACTGTTATCATCAGGAACCCCCACCTCCCAGGCCACGCTCTCTTCTCACTGCTGCCATCAGGAACCCCCTCCTCCCAGGCTACGCTCTCTTCTCACTGCTGCCATCAGGAACCCCCACCTCCCAGGCCTCGCTCTCTTCTCACCGTTACCATCAGGAACCCCCACCTCCCAGGCCACGGTCTCTTCTCACTGCTGCCATCAGGAACCCCCACCTCCCACGCCATGCTCTCTTCTCACTGTTACCATCAGGAACCCCCACCTCCCAGGCCACGCTCTCTTCTCACTGAAACCATCAGGGACCCCCACCTCCCAGGCCTCACTCTCTTCTCACTGTTACCATCAGGGATCCCCACCTCCCAGGCCACGCTCTCTTCTCACTGTTACCATCAGGAACCCCCACCTCCCAGGCCATGCTCTCTTCTCACTGATACCATCAGGGACCCCCACCTCCCAGGCCACGCTCTCTCTCACTGTTACCATCAGGTACCCCCACCTCACAGGCCACGCTCTCTTCTCACTGGTACGATCAGGAACCCCCACCTCCCAGGCCTTGCTCTCTTCTCTCTGCTGCCGTCAGGGACCCCCACCACCCAGGACATGTTCTCTTCTCGCTGCTAACATCAGGAATCCCCACCTCCCAGGCCAGGCTCTCTTCTCACTGTTACCGTCAGGAACCCCCACCTCCCAGGCCACACTCTCTTCTCACTGATACCATCAGGAACCCCCACCTCCCAGGGCACGCTCTCTTCTCACTGATACCATCAGGGATCCGCACCTCCCAGGCCACGCTCTCTTCTGACTGTTACCATCAGGGACCCCCACCTCCCAGGCCACACTCTCTTCTCACTGTTATCATCAGGAACCCCCACCTCCCAGGCTACGCTCTCTTCTCACTGCTGCCATCAGGAACCCCCACCTCCCAGGCCACGGACTCTTCTCACTGTTATCATCAGGAACCCCCACCTCCCAGGCTACGCTCTCTTCTCACTGCTGCCATCAGGAACCCCCACCTCCCAGGTCATGCTCTCTTCTCACTGTTACCATCAGGAACCCCCACCTCCCAGGCCACGCTCTCTTCTCACTGATACCATCAGGGACCCCCACCTCCCAGGCCACACTCTCTTCTCACTGTTACCATCAGGGATCCCCACCTCCCAGGCCACGCTCTCTTCTCACTGTTACCATCAGGAACCCCCACCTACCAGGCCATGCTCTCTTCTCACTGTTACCATCATTAACCCCCACCTCCCAGGCCATGCTCTCTTCTCACTGATACCATCAGGGACCCCCACCTCCCAGGCCACGCTCTCTCTCACTGTTACCATCAGGTACCCCCACCTCCCAGGCCACGCTCTCTTCTCACTGCTACCATCAGGAACCCCCACCTCCCAGGCCTTGCTCTCTTCTCTCTGCTGCCGTCAGGGACCCCCACCTCCCAGGCCACGCTCTCTCTCACTGTTACCATCAGGTACCCCCACCTCCCAGGCCAGGCTCTCTTCTCACTGCTACCATCAGGAACCCCCACCTCCCAGGCCACACTCTCTTCTCACTGATACCATCAGGAACCCCCACCTCCCAGGCCACGCTCTCTTTTCACTGCTACCATCAGGAACCCCCACCTCCCAGGCCACGCTCTCTTCTCACTGCTACCATCAGGAACCCCCACCTCCCAGGCCACGCTCTCTTCTCACTGCTACCATCAGGAACCCCCACCTCCCAGGCCACGCTCTCTTCTCACTGCTACCATCAGGGACCCCACCTCCCAGGCCACGCTCTCTTCTCACTGCTACCATCAGGGACCCCCACCTCCCAGGCCACGCTCTCTTCTCACTGATACCATCAGGAACCCCCATCTCCCAGGCCACGCTCTCTTCTCAATGCTACCATCAGGAACCCCCACGTCCCAGGCCACGCTCTCTTCTCACTGTTATCATCAGGAACCCCCACCTCCCAGGCCACACTCTCTTCTCACTGCTACCATCAGGGACCCCCACCTCCCAGGCCACACTCTCTTCTCACTGTTACCATCAGGAACCCCCACCTCCCAGGCCACGCTCTCTTCTCACTGCTGCCATCAGGAACCCCCACCTCCCAGGCTACGCTCTCTTCTCACTGTTACCATCAGGAACCCCCACCTCCCAGGACACGCTCTCTTCTCACTGCTACCATCAGGGACCCCCACCTCCCAGGCCACGGCCTCTTCTCACTGCTACCATCAGGAACCCCCACCTCCCAGGCCACGCTCTCTTCTCACTGTTACCATCAGGAACCCCCACCTCCCAGGCCACGCTCTCTTCTCACTGTTACCATCAGGAACCCCCACCTCCCAGGCCACGCTCTCTTCTCACTGTTACCATCAGGGACCCCCACCTCCCAGGCCACGCTCTCTTCTCACTGTTACCATCAGGAACCCCCACCTCCCAGGCTACGCTCTCTTCTCACTGTTACCATCAGGAACCCCCACCTCCCAGGCCACGCTCTCTTCTCACTGCTACTATCAGGGACCCCCACCACCCAGGCCACGCTCTCTTCTCACTGCTACCATCAGGGACCCCCAACTCCCAGGCTACGCTCTCTTCTCACTGCTGCCATCAGGAACCCCCACCTCCCAGGCCATGCTCTCTTCTCACTGTTACAATCAGGAACCCCCACCTCCCAGGCCACGCTCTCTTCTCACTGCTGCCATCAGGAACCGCCACCTCCCAGGCCACGCTCTCTTCTCACTGCTACCATGAGGAACCCCCACCTCCCAGGCCACGCTCTCTTCTCACTGTTATCATCAGGGACCCCCACCTCCCAGGCCACGCTCTCTTCTCACTGTTACCATCAGGAACCCCCACCTCCCAGGCCACGCTCTCTTCTCACTGTTACCATCAGGAACCCCCACCTCCCAGGCCACGCTCTCTTCTCACTGTTACCATCAGGAAACCCCACCTCCCAGGCCACGCTCTCTTCTCACTGTTATCATCAGGAACCCCCACCTCCCAGGCCACGCTCTCTTCTACTGTTACCATCAGGAACCCCCACCTCCCAGGCCACGCTCTCTTCTCACTGATACCATCAGGGACCCCCACCTCCCAGGCCACGCTCTCTTCTCACTGTTACCATCAGGAACCCCCACCTCCCAGGCCACGGTCTCTTCTCACTGTTACCATCAGGAACCCCCACCTCCCAGGCCACGCTCTCTTCACACTGTTACCATCAGGAACCCCCACCTCCCAGGCCACGGTCTCTTCTCACTGTTACCATCAGGAACCCCCACCTCCCAGGCCACGCTCTCTTCTCACTGATACCATCAGGGACCCCCACCTCCCAGGCCACACTCTCTTCTCACTGTTACCATCAGGGATCCCCACCTCCCAGGCCACACTCTCTTCTCACTGTTACCATCAGGGATCCCCACCTCCCAGGCCACGCTCTCTTCTCACTGTTACCATCAGGAACCCCCGCCTCCCAGGCCTTGCTCTCTTCTCGCTGCTACCATCAGGAACCCCCACCTCCCAGGCCACGCTCTCTTTTCACTGCTACCATCAGGGACCCCACCTCCCAGGCCACGCTCTCTTCTCACTGCTACCATCAGGAACCCCCATCTCCCAGGCCACGCTCTCTTCTCACTGCTACCATCAGGGACCCCACCTCCCAGGCCACGCTCTCTTCTCACTTCTACCATCAGGAACCCCCAACTCCCAGGCCACGCTCTCTTCTCACTGCTACCATCAGGAACCCCCATCTCCCAGGCCACGCTCTCTTCTCACTGCTACCATCAGGGACCCCACCTCCCAGGCCACGCTCTCTTCTCACTGCAACTATCAGGGACCCCCACCTCCCAGGCCACGCTCTCTTCTCACTGTTACCATCATGAACCCCCACCCCTCAGGCCACTCTCTCTTCTCACTGCTACCATCAGGGAACCCACCTCCCAGGCCAGGCTCTCTTCTCACTGCTACCATCAGGAACCCCCATCTCCCAGGCCACGCTCTCTTCTCAATGCTACCATCAGGAACCCCCACCTCCCAGGCCACGATCTCTTCTCACTGTTATCATCAGGGACCCCCACCTCCCAGGCCACGCTCTCTTCTCACTGTTACCATCAGGAACCCCCACCTCCCAGGCCACACTCTCTTCTCACGGCTACCATCAGGGACCCCCACCTCCCAGGCCACACTCTCTTCTCACTGTTACCATCAGGAACCCCCACCTCCCAGGCCACGCTCTCTTCTCACTGTTAGCATCAGGAACCCCCACCTCCCAGGCCACGCTCTCTTCTCACTGCTGCCATCAGGAACCCCCACCTCCCAGGCCACACTCTCTTCTGACTGCTACCATCAGGGATCCCCACCTCCCAGGCCACGCTCTCTTCTCACTGTTACCATCAGGAACCCCCACCTCCCAGTCCAGGCTCTCTTCTCACTGATACCATCAGGAACCCCCACCTCCCAGGCCACACTCTCTTCTACTGCTACCATCAGGAACCCCCACCTCCCAGGCCACACTCTCTTCTCACTGTTACCATCAGGAACCCCCACCTCCGAGGCCACGCTCTCTTCTCACTGTTACCATCAGGAACCCCCACCTCCCAGGCCACGCTCTCTTCTCACTGATACCATCAGGAACCCCCACCTCCCAGGTCTCGTTCTCTTCTCAGTGATACCATCAGGGACCCCCACCTCCCAGGCCACGCTCTCTTCTCACTGTTACCATCAGTAACCCCCACCTCCCAGGCCACGCTCTCTTCTCACTGCTACCATCAGGGATCCCCACCTCCCAGGCCACGCTCTCTTCTCACTGTTACCATCAGGAACCCCCGCCTCCCAGGCCTTGCTCTCTTCTCTCTGCTGCCGTCAGGGACCCCCACCACCCAGGACATGTTCTCTTCTCACTGCTACCATCGGGGACCCCCACCTCCCAGATCACGCTCTCTTCTCACTGATACCATCAGGAACCCCCACCTCCGAGGCCACGCTCTCTTCTCACTGCTACCATCAGGAACCCCCACCTCCCAGGCCACGCTCTCTTCTCACTGCTACCATCAGGAACCCCCATCTCCCAGGCCACGCTCTCTTCTCACTGCTGCCATCAGGGACCCCACCTCCCTGGCCACGCTCTCTTCTCACTGCTACCATCAGGGACCCCCAGCTCCCAGGCCACGCTCTCTTCTCACTGTTAACATCATGAACCCCCACCCGTCAGGCCACTCTCTCTTCTCACTGCTACCATCAGGGAACCCACCTCCCAGGCCATGCTCTCTTCTCAATGTTACCATCAGGAACCCCCACCTCCCAGGCCACGCTCTCTTCTCACTGTTATCATCAGGGACCCCCACCTCCCAGGCCACGCTCTCTTCTCACTGTTACCATCAGGATCCCCCACCTCCCAGGCCACGCTCTCTTCTCACTGCTACCATCAGGAACCCCCACCTCCCAGGCCACGCTCTCTTCTCACTGCTGCCATTAGGAACCCCCACCTCCCAGGCTACGCTCTCTTCTCACTGCTGCCATCAGGAACCCCCACCTCCCAGGCCACGCTCTCTTCTCACTGTTACCATCAGGAACCCCCACCTCCCAGGCCATGCTCTCTTCTCACTGCTGCCATCAGGAACCCCCACCTCCCAGGCCACGCTCTCTTCTCACTGTTATCATCAGGGACCCCCACCTCCCAGGCCACGCTCTCTTCTCACTGTTACCATCAGGAACCCACACCTCCCAGGCCACGCTCTCTTCTCACTGCTACCATCAGGAACCCCCACCCCTCAGGCCACTCTCTGTTCTCACTGCTACCAACAGGAACCCCCACCTCCCAGGCCACGCTCTCTTCTCACTGTTACCATCAGGAACCCCCACCTCCCAGGCCATGCTCTCTTCTCAATGCTACCATCAGGAACCCCCACCTCCCAGGCCACGCTCTCTTCTCACTGTTACCATCGGGGACCCCCACCTCCCAGGCCACGCTCTCTTCTCACTGTTACCATCAGGAACCCCCACCTCCCAGGCCACGCTCTCTTCTCACTGTTACCATCAGGAACCCCCACCTCCCAGGCCACGCTCTCTTCTCACTGTTACCATCAGGAAACCCCACCTCCCAGGCCACGGTCTCTTCTCACTGCTGCCATCAGGAACCCCCACCTCCCAGGCCAAGCTCTCTTCTCACTGTTACCATCAGGAACCCCCACCTCCCAGGCCACGCTCTCTTCTCACTGTTACCATCAGGAAACCCCACCTCCCAGGCCACGCTCTCTTCTCACTGCTGCCATCAGGAACCCCCACCTCCCAGGCCACGGTCTCTTCTCACAGCTGCCATCAGGAACCCCCACCTCCCAGGCCATGCTCTCTTCTCTCTGTTACCATCAGGAACCCCCACCTCCCAGGCCACGCTCTCTTCTCACTGATACCATCAGGGACCCCCACCTCCCAGGCCACACTCTCTTCTCACTGTTACCATCAGGAACCCCCACCTCCCAGGCCACGCTCTCTTCTCACTGCTACCATCAGGAACACCCACCTCCCAGGCCTTGCTCTATTCTCTCTGCTGCCGTCAGGGACCCCCACCACCCAGGACATGTTCTCTTCTCACTGCTACCATCAGGGACCCCACCTCCCAGGCCACGCTCTCTTCTCACTGCTACCATCAGGGACCCCCACCTCCCAGGCCACGCTCTCTTCTCACTGTTACCATCATGAACCCCCACCCCTCAGGCCACTCTCTCTTCTCACTGCTACCATCAGGGAACCCACCTCCCAGGCCACGCTCTCTTCTCACTGCTACCATCAGGAACCCCCATCTCCCAGGCCACGCTCTCTTCTCAATGCTACCATCAGGAACCCCCACCTCCCAGGCCACGCTCTCTTCTCACTGTTACCATCAGGAACCCCCAACTCCCAGGCCACGCTCTCTTCTCACTGTTACCATCAGGAACCCCCACCTCCCAGGCCACACTCTCTTCTCACGGCTACCATCAGGGACCCCCACCTCCCAGGCCACACTCTCTTCTCACTGTTACCATCAGGAACCCCCACCTCCCAGGCCACGCTCTCTTCTCACTGTTACCATCAGGAACCCCCACCTCCCAGGCCACGCTCTCTTCTCACTGCTGCCATCAGGAACCCCCACCTCCCAGGCTACGCTCTCTTCTCACTGCTGCCATCAGGAACCCCCACCTCCCAGGCCACGCTCTCTTCTCACTGTTACCATCAGGGATCCCCACCTCCCAGGCCACGCTCTCTTCTCACTGTTACCATCAGGTACCCCCTCCTCCCAGGCCACGCTCTCTTCTCACTGCTACCATCAGGAACCCCCACCTCCCAGGCCTTGCTCTCTTCTCTCTGCTGCCGTCAGGGACCCCCACCACCCAGGACATGTTCTCTTCTCGCTGCTACCATCAGGAATCCCCACCTCCCAGGCCAGGCTCTCTTCTCACTGTTACCATCAGGAACCCCCACCTCCCAGGCCACGCTCTCTTCTCACTGATACCATCAGGAACCCCCACCTCCGAGACCACGCTCTCTTCTCACTGCTACCATCAGGAAACCCCACCTCCCAGGCCACGCTCTCTTCTCACTGCTACCATCAGGGACCCCCACCTCCCAGGCCACACTCTCTTCTCACTGCTACCATCAGGAACCCCCACCTCCCAGGCCACGCTCTCTTCTCACTGATACCATCAGGGACCACCACCTCCCAGGCCACACTCTCTTCTCACTGCTACCATCGGGGACCCCCACCTCCCAGATCACGCTCTCTTCTCACTGATACCATCAGGAACCCCCACCTCCGAGACCACGCTCTCTTCTCACTGCTACCATCAGGGACCCCCACCTCCCAGGCCACACTCTCTTCTCACTGCTACCATCAGGGACCCCCACCTCCCAGGCCACGCTCTCTTCTCAATGTTACCATCAGCAACCCCCACCTCCCAGGCCACGCTCTCTTCTCACTGTTACCATCAGGAACCCCCACCTCCCAGGCCACGCTCTCTTCTCACTGTTACCATCAGGAACCCCCACCTCCCAGGCTACGCTCTCTTCTCACTGCTGCCATCAGGAACCCCCACCTCCCAGGCCATGCTCTCTTCTCACTGTTACCATCAGGAACCCCCACCTCCCAGACCACGCTCTCTTCTCACTGATACCATCAGGCACCCATCCTCCCAGGCCACACTCTCTTCTCACTGTTACCATCAGGGATCCCCACCTCCCAGGCCACGCTCTCTTCTCACTGTTACCATCAGGAAACCCCACATCCCAGGCCTTGCTCTCTTCTCTCTGCTGCCGTCAGGGACCCCCACCACCCAGGACATGTTCTCTTCTCACTGATACCATCAGGAACCCCCACCTCCCAGGCCAGGCTCTCTTCTCACTGCTACCATCAGGAACCCCCACCTCCCAGGCCACGCTCTCTTCTCACTGTTACCATCAGGAACCCCACCTCCCAGGCCACGCTCTCTTCTCACTGATACCATCAGGGACCCCCGCCTCCCAGGCCACACTCTCTTCTCACTGCTACCATCGGGGACCCCCACCTCCCAGATCACGCTCTCTTCTCACTGATACCATCAGGAACCCCCACCTCCGAGGCCACGCTCTCTTCTCACTGCTACCATCAGGAACCCTCACCTCCCAGGCCACGCTCTCTTCTCACTGATACCATCAGGAACCCCCACCTCTCAGGCCACGCTCTCTTCTCACTGTTACCATCAGGAACCCCCACCTCCCAGGCCACGCTCTCTTCTCACTGATACCATCAGGAACCCCCACCACCCAGGCCACGCTCTCTTCTCACTGCTACCATCAGGAACCCCCATCTCCCAGGCCACGCTCTCTTCTCACTGCTGCCATCAGGGACCCCACCTCCCTGGCCACGCTCTCTTCTCACTGCTACCATCAGGGACCCCCAGCTCCCAGGCCACGCTCTCTTCTCACTGTTACCATCATGAACCCCCACGCGTCAGGCCACTCTCTCTTCTCACTGCTACCATCAGGGAACCCACCTCCCAGGCCATGCTCTCTTCTCAATGCTACCATCAGGAACCCCCACCTCCCAGGCCACGCTCTCTTCTCACTGTTATCATCAGGGACCCCCACCTCCCAGGCCACGCTCTCTTCTCACTGTTACCATCAGGAACCCCCACCTCCCAGGCCACGCTCTCTTCTCACTGCTACCATCAGGAACCCCCACCTCCCAGGCCACGCTCTCTTCTCACTGCTGCCATTAGGAACCCCCACCTCCCAGGCTACGCTCTCTTCTCACTGCTGCCATCAGGATCCCCCACCTCCCAGGCCACGCTCTCGTCTCACTGTTACCATCAGGAACCCCCACCTCCCAGGCCATGCTCTCTTCTCACTGCTGCCATCAGGAACCCCCACCTCCCAGGCCACGCTCTCTTCTCACTGTTATCATCAGGGACCCCCACCTCCCAGGCCACGCTCTCTTCTCACTGTTACCATCAGGAACCCCCACCTCCCAGGCCACACTCTCTTCTCACTGCTACCATCAGGAACCCCCACCCCTCAGGCCACTCTCTCTTCTCACTGCTACCATCAGGAACCCCCACCTCCCAGGCCACGCTCTCTTCTCACTGTTACCATCAGGAACCCCCACCTCCCACGCCATGCTCTCTTCTCAATGCTACCATCAGGAACCCCCACCTCCCAGGCCACGCTCCCTTCTCACTGTTACCATCGGGGACCCCCACCTCCCAGACCACGCTCTCTTCTCACTGTTACCATCAGGAACCCTCACCTCCCAGGCCACACTCTCTTCTGACTGCTACCATCAGGGACCCCCACCTCCCAGGCCACGCTCTCTTCTCACTGTTACCATCAGGAACCCCCACCTCCCAGGCCACGCTCTCTTCTCACTGTTACCATCAGGAACCCCCACCTCCCAGGCCACGCTCTCCTCTCACTGTTACCATCAGGAACCCCCACCTCCCAGGCCACACTCTCTTCTACTGCTACCATCAGGGACCCCCACCTCCCAGGCCACGCTCTCTTCTCACTGCTACCATCAAGAACCCCCACATCCCAGGCCACGCTCTCTTCTCACTGTTACCATCAGGAACCCCCACCTCCCAGGCCACGCTCTCTTCTCACTGTTACCATCAGGAACCCCCACCGCCCAGGCCACGGTCTCTTCTCACTGCTGCCATCAGGAACCCCCACCTCCCAGGCCATGCTCTCTTCTCTCTGTTACCATCAGGAACCCCCACCTCCCAGGCCACGGTCTCTTCTCACTGCTGCCATCTGGAACCCCCACCTCCCAGGCCACGCTCTCTTCTCACTGTTACCATCAGGGATCCCCACCTCCCAGGCCATGCTCTCTTCTCACTGTTACCATCAGGAACCCCCACTCCCAGGCCACGCTCTCTTCTCACTGTTACCATCAGGGATCCCCACATCCCAGGCCACGCTCTCTTCTCACTGATACCATCAGGAACCCCCACCTCCCAGACCACACTCTCTTCTCACTGCTACCATCAGGAACCCCCACCTCCCAGGCCACACTCTCTTCTCACTGCTACCATCAGGAACCCCCACCTCCCAGGCCACGCTCTCTTCTCACTGTTACCATCCGGGATCCCCACCTCCCAGGCCACGCTCTCTTCTCACTGCTACCATCAGGAACCCCCACCTCCCAGGCCACACTCTCTTCTCACGGCTACCATCGGGGACCCCCACCTCCCAGGCCACACTCTCTTCTCACTGATACCATCAGGGACCCCCACCTCCCAGGCCACACTCTCTTCTCAGTGTTACCATCAGGAACCCCCACCTCCCAGGCCACGCTCTCTTCTCACTGTTACCATCAGGAACCCCCACCTCCCAGGCCACGCTCTCTTCTCACTGTTACCATCAGGAACCCCCACCGCCCAGGCCACGGTCTCTTCTCACTGCTGCCATCTGGAACCCCCACCTCCCAGGCCACGCTCTCTTCTCACTGTTACCATCAGGGATCCCCACCTCCCAGGCCACGCTCTCTTCTCACTGTTACCATCAGGAACCCCCACTCCCAGGCCACGCTCTCTTCTCACTGTTACCATCAGGGATCCCCACATCCCAGGCCACGCTCTCTTCTCACTGATACCATCAGGAACCCCCACCTCCCAGACCACACTCTCTTCTCACTGCTACCATCAGGAACCCCCACCTCCCAGGCCACACTCTCTTCTCACTGCTACCATCAGGAAACCCCACCTCCCAGGCCATGCTCTCTTCTCACTGATACCATCAGGGACCCCCACCTCCCAGGCCACGCTCTCTCTCACTGTTACCATCAGGTACCCCCACCTCCCAGGCCACGCTCTCTTCTCACTGCTACCATCAGGAACCCCCACCTCCCAGGCCTTGCTCTCTTCTCTCTGCTGCCGTCAGGGACCCCCACCTCCCAGGCCACGCTCTCTCTCACTGTTACCATCAGGTACCCCCACCTCCCAGGCCAGGCTCTCTTCTCACTGCTACCATCAGGAACCCCCACCTCCCAGGCCACACTCTCTTCTCACTGATACCATCAGGAACCCCCACCTCCCAGGCCACGCTCTCTTTTCACTGCTACCATCAGGAACCCCCACCTCCCAGGCCACGCTCTCTTCTCACTGCTACCATCAGGAACCCCCACCTCCCAGGCCACGCTCTCTTCTCACTGCTACCATCAGGAACCCCCACCTCCCAGGCCACGCTCTCTTCTCACTGCTACCATCAGGGACCCCACCTCCCAGGCCACGCTCTCTTCTCACTGCTACCATCAGGGACCCCCACCTCCCAGGCCACGCTCTCTTCTCACTGATACCATCAGGAACCCCCATCTCCCAGGCCACGCTCTCTTCTCAATGCTACCATCAGGAACCCCCACGTCCCAGGCCACGCTCTCTTCTCACTGTTATCATCAGGAACCCCCACCTCCCAGGCCACACTCTCTTCTCACTGCTACCATCAGGGACCCCCACCTCCCAGGCCACACTCTCTTCTCACTGTTACCATCAGGAACCCCCACCTCCCAGGCCACGCTCTCTTCTCACTGCTGCCATCAGGAACCCCCACCTCCCAGGCTACGCTCTCTTCTCACTGTTACCATCAGGAACCCCCACCTCCCAGGACACGCTCTCTTCTCACTGCTACCATCAGGGACCCCCACCTCCCAGGCCACGGCCTCTTCTCACTGCTACCATCAGGAACCCCCACCTCCCAGGCCACGCTCTCTTCTCACTGTTACCATCAGGAACCCCCACCTCCCAGGCCACGCTCTCTTCTCACTGTTACCATCAGGAACCCCCACCTCCCAGGCCACGCTCTCTTCTCACTGTTACCATCAGGGACCCCCACCTCCCAGGCCACGCTCTCTTCTCACTGTTACCATCAGGAACCCCCACCTCCCAGGCTACGCTCTCTTCTCACTGTTACCATCAGGAACCCCCACCTCCCAGGCCACGCTCTCTTCTCACTGCTACTATCAGGGACCCCCACCACCCAGGCCACGCTCTCTTCTCACTGCTACCATCAGGGACCCCCAACTCCCAGGCTACGCTCTCTTCTCACTGCTGCCATCAGGAACCCCCACCTCCCAGGCCATGCTCTCTTCTCACTGTTACAATCAGGAACCCCCACCTCCCAGGCCACGCTCTCTTCTCACTGCTGCCATCAGGAACCGCCACCTCCCAGGCCACGCTCTCTTCTCACTGCTACCATGAGGAACCCCCACCTCCCAGGCCACGCTCTCTTCTCACTGTTATCATCAGGGACCCCCACCTCCCAGGCCACGCTCTCTTCTCACTGTTACCATCAGGAACCCCCACCTCCCAGGCCACGCTCTCTTCTCACTGTTACCATCAGGAACCCCCACCTCCCAGGCCACGCTCTCTTCTCACTGTTACCATCAGGAAACCCCACCTCCCAGGCCACGCTCTCTTCTCACTGTTATCATCAGGAACCCCCACCTCCCAGGCCACGCTCTCTTCTACTGTTACCATCAGGAACCCCCACCTCCCAGGCCACGCTCTCTTCTCACTGATACCATCAGGGACCCCCACCTCCCAGGCCACGCTCTCTTCTCACTGTTACCATCAGGAACCCCCACCTCCCAGGCCACGGTCTCTTCTCACTGTTACCATCAGGAACCCCCACCTCCCAGGCCACGCTCTCTTCACACTGTTACCATCAGGAACCCCCACCTCCCAGGCCACGGTCTCTTCTCACTGTTACCATCAGGAACCCCCACCTCCCAGGCCACGCTCTCTTCTCACTGATACCATCAGGGACCCCCACCTCCCAGGCCACACTCTCTTCTCACTGTTACCATCAGGGATCCCCACCTCCCAGGCCACACTCTCTTCTCACTGTTACCATCAGGGATCCCCACCTCCCAGGCCACGCTCTCTTCTCACTGTTACCATCAGGAACCCCCGCCTCCCAGGCCTTGCTCTCTTCTCGCTGCTACCATCAGGAACCCCCACCTCCCAGGCCACGCTCTCTTTTCACTGCTACCATCAGGGACCCCACCTCCCAGGCCACGCTCTCTTCTCACTGCTACCATCAGGAACCCCCATCTCCCAGGCCACGCTCTCTTCTCACTGCTACCATCAGGGACCCCACCTCCCAGGCCACGCTCTCTTCTCACTTCTACCATCAGGAACCCCCAACTCCCAGGCCACGCTCTCTTCTCACTGCTACCATCAGGAACCCCCATCTCCCAGGCCACGCTCTCTTCTCACTGCTACCATCAGGGACCCCACCTCCCAGGCCACGCTCTCTTCTCACTGCAACTATCAGGGACCCCCACCTCCCAGGCCACGCTCTCTTCTCACTGTTACCATCATGAACCCCCACCCCTCAGGCCACTCTCTCTTCTCACTGCTACCATCAGGGAACCCACCTCCCAGGCCAGGCTCTCTTCTCACTGCTACCATCAGGAACCCCCATCTCCCAGGCCACGCTCTCTTCTCAATGCTACCATCAGGAACCCCCACCTCCCAGGCCACGATCTCTTCTCACTGTTATCATCAGGGACCCCCACCTCCCAGGCCACGCTCTCTTCTCACTGTTACCATCAGGAACCCCCACCTCCCAGGCCACACTCTCTTCTCACGGCTACCATCAGGGACCCCCACCTCCCAGGCCACACTCTCTTCTCACTGTTACCATCAGGAACCCCCACCTCCCAGGCCACGCTCTCTTCTCACTGTTAGCATCAGGAACCCCCACCTCCCAGGCCACGCTCTCTTCTCACTGCTGCCATCAGGAACCCCCACCTCCCAGGCCACACTCTCTTCTGACTGCTACCATCAGGGATCCCCACCTCCCAGGCCACGCTCTCTTCTCACTGTTACCATCAGGAACCCCCACCTCCCAGTCCAGGCTCTCTTCTCACTGATACCATCAGGAACCCCCACCTCCCAGGCCACACTCTCTTCTACTGCTACCATCAGGAACCCCCACCTCCCAGGCCACACTCTCTTCTCACTGTTACCATCAGGAACCCCCACCTCCGAGGCCACGCTCTCTTCTCACTGTTACCATCAGGAACCCCCACCTCCCAGGCCACGCTCTCTTCTCACTGATACCATCAGGAACCCCCACCTCCCAGGTCTCGTTCTCTTCTCAGTGATACCATCAGGGACCCCCACCTCCCAGGCCACGCTCTCTTCTCACTGTTACCATCAGTAACCCCCACCTCCCAGGCCACGCTCTCTTCTCACTGCTACCATCAGGGATCCCCACCTCCCAGGCCACGCTCTCTTCTCACTGTTACCATCAGGAACCCCCGCCTCCCAGGCCTTGCTCTCTTCTCTCTGCTGCCGTCAGGGACCCCCACCACCCAGGACATGTTCTCTTCTCACTGCTACCATCGGGGACCCCCACCTCCCAGATCACGCTCTCTTCTCACTGATACCATCAGGAACCCCCACCTCCGAGGCCACGCTCTCTTCTCACTGCTACCATCAGGAACCCCCACCTCCCAGGCCACGCTCTCTTCTCACTGCTACCATCAGGAACCCCCATCTCCCAGGCCACGCTCTCTTCTCACTGCTGCCATCAGGGACCCCACCTCCCTGGCCACGCTCTCTTCTCACTGCTACCATCAGGGACCCCCAGCTCCCAGGCCACGCTCTCTTCTCACTGTTAACATCATGAACCCCCACCCGTCAGGCCACTCTCTCTTCTCACTGCTACCATCAGGGAACCCACCTCCCAGGCCATGCTCTCTTCTCAATGTTACCATCAGGAACCCCCACCTCCCAGGCCACGCTCTCTTCTCACTGTTATCATCAGGGACCCCCACCTCCCAGGCCACGCTCTCTTCTCACTGTTACCATCAGGATCCCCCACCTCCCAGGCCACGCTCTCTTCTCACTGCTACCATCAGGAACCCCCACCTCCCAGGCCACGCTCTCTTCTCACTGCTGCCATTAGGAACCCCCACCTCCCAGGCTACGCTCTCTTCTCACTGCTGCCATCAGGAACCCCCACCTCCCAGGCCACGCTCTCTTCTCACTGTTACCATCAGGAACCCCCACCTCCCAGGCCATGCTCTCTTCTCACTGCTGCCATCAGGAACCCCCACCTCCCAGGCCACGCTCTCTTCTCACTGTTATCATCAGGGACCCCCACCTCCCAGGCCACGCTCTCTTCTCACTGTTACCATCAGGAACCCACACCTCCCAGGCCACGCTCTCTTCTCACTGCTACCATCAGGAACCCCCACCCCTCAGGCCACTCTCTGTTCTCACTGCTACCAACAGGAACCCCCACCTCCCAGGCCACGCTCTCTTCTCACTGTTACCATCAGGAACCCCCACCTCCCAGGCCATGCTCTCTTCTCAATGCTACCATCAGGAACCCCCACCTCCCAGGCCACGCTCTCTTCTCACTGTTACCATCGGGGACCCCCACCTCCCAGGCCACGCTCTCTTCTCACTGTTACCATCAGGAACCCCCACCTCCCAGGCCACGCTCTCTTCTCACTGTTACCATCAGGAACCCCCACCTCCCAGGCCACGCTCTCTTCTCACTGTTACCATCAGGAAACCCCACCTCCCAGGCCACGGTCTCTTCTCACTGCTGCCATCAGGAACCCCCACCTCCCAGGCCAAGCTCTCTTCTCACTGTTACCATCAGGAACCCCCACCTCCCAGGCCACGCTCTCTTCTCACTGTTACCATCAGGAAACCCCACCTCCCAGGCCACGCTCTCTTCTCACTGCTGCCATCAGGAACCCCCACCTCCCAGGCCACGGTCTCTTCTCACAGCTGCCATCAGGAACCCCCACCTCCCAGGCCATGCTCTCTTCTCTCTGTTACCATCAGGAACCCCCACCTCCCAGGCCACGCTCTCTTCTCACTGATACCATCAGGGACCCCCACCTCCCAGGCCACACTCTCTTCTCACTGTTACCATCAGGAACCCCCACCTCCCAGGCCACGCTCTCTTCTCACTGCTACCATCAGGAACACCCACCTCCCAGGCCTTGCTCTATTCTCTCTGCTGCCGTCAGGGACCCCCACCACCCAGGACATGTTCTCTTCTCACTGCTACCATCAGGGACCCCACCTCCCAGGCCACGCTCTCTTCTCACTGCTACCATCAGGGACCCCCACCTCCCAGGCCACGCTCTCTTCTCACTGTTACCATCATGAACCCCCACCCCTCAGGCCACTCTCTCTTCTCACTGCTACCATCAGGGAACCCACCTCCCAGGCCACGCTCTCTTCTCACTGCTACCATCAGGAACCCCCATCTCCCAGGCCACGCTCTCTTCTCAATGCTACCATCAGGAACCCCCACCTCCCAGGCCACGCTCTCTTCTCACTGTTACCATCAGGAACCCCCAACTCCCAGGCCACGCTCTCTTCTCACTGTTACCATCAGGAACCCCCACCTCCCAGGCCACACTCTCTTCTCACGGCTACCATCAGGGACCCCCACCTCCCAGGCCACACTCTCTTCTCACTGTTACCATCAGGAACCCCCACCTCCCAGGCCACGCTCTCTTCTCACTGTTACCATCAGGAACCCCCACCTCCCAGGCCACGCTCTCTTCTCACTGCTGCCATCAGGAACCCCCACCTCCCAGGCTACGCTCTCTTCTCACTGCTGCCATCAGGAACCCCCACCTCCCAGGCCACGCTCTCTTCTCACTGTTACCATCAGGGATCCCCACCTCCCAGGCCACGCTCTCTTCTCACTGTTACCATCAGGTACCCCCTCCTCCCAGGCCACGCTCTCTTCTCACTGCTACCATCAGGAACCCCCACCTCCCAGGCCTTGCTCTCTTCTCTCTGCTGCCGTCAGGGACCCCCACCACCCAGGACATGTTCTCTTCTCGCTGCTACCATCAGGAATCCCCACCTCCCAGGCCAGGCTCTCTTCTCACTGTTACCATCAGGAACCCCCACCTCCCAGGCCACGCTCTCTTCTCACTGATACCATCAGGAACCCCCACCTCCGAGACCACGCTCTCTTCTCACTGCTACCATCAGGAAACCCCACCTCCCAGGCCACGCTCTCTTCTCACTGCTACCATCAGGGACCCCCACCTCCCAGGCCACACTCTCTTCTCACTGCTACCATCAGGAACCCCCACCTCCCAGGCCACGCTCTCTTCTCACTGATACCATCAGGGACCACCACCTCCCAGGCCACACTCTCTTCTCACTGCTACCATCGGGGACCCCCACCTCCCAGATCACGCTCTCTTCTCACTGATACCATCAGGAACCCCCACCTCCGAGACCACGCTCTCTTCTCACTGCTACCATCAGGGACCCCCACCTCCCAGGCCACACTCTCTTCTCACTGCTACCATCAGGGACCCCCACCTCCCAGGCCACGCTCTCTTCTCAATGTTACCATCAGCAACCCCCACCTCCCAGGCCACGCTCTCTTCTCACTGTTACCATCAGGAACCCCCACCTCCCAGGCCACGCTCTCTTCTCACTGTTACCATCAGGAACCCCCACCTCCCAGGCTACGCTCTCTTCTCACTGCTGCCATCAGGAACCCCCACCTCCCAGGCCATGCTCTCTTCTCACTGTTACCATCAGGAACCCCCACCTCCCAGACCACGCTCTCTTCTCACTGATACCATCAGGCACCCATCCTCCCAGGCCACACTCTCTTCTCACTGTTACCATCAGGGATCCCCACCTCCCAGGCCACGCTCTCTTCTCACTGTTACCATCAGGAAACCCCACATCCCAGGCCTTGCTCTCTTCTCTCTGCTGCCGTCAGGGACCCCCACCACCCAGGACATGTTCTCTTCTCACTGATACCATCAGGAACCCCCACCTCCCAGGCCAGGCTCTCTTCTCACTGCTACCATCAGGAACCCCCACCTCCCAGGCCACGCTCTCTTCTCACTGTTACCATCAGGAACCCCACCTCCCAGGCCACGCTCTCTTCTCACTGATACCATCAGGGACCCCCGCCTCCCAGGCCACACTCTCTTCTCACTGCTACCATCGGGGACCCCCACCTCCCAGATCACGCTCTCTTCTCACTGATACCATCAGGAACCCCCACCTCCGAGGCCACGCTCTCTTCTCACTGCTACCATCAGGAACCCTCACCTCCCAGGCCACGCTCTCTTCTCACTGATACCATCAGGAACCCCCACCTCTCAGGCCACGCTCTCTTCTCACTGTTACCATCAGGAACCCCCACCTCCCAGGCCACGCTCTCTTCTCACTGATACCATCAGGAACCCCCACCACCCAGGCCACGCTCTCTTCTCACTGCTACCATCAGGAACCCCCATCTCCCAGGCCACGCTCTCTTCTCACTGCTGCCATCAGGGACCCCACCTCCCTGGCCACGCTCTCTTCTCACTGCTACCATCAGGGACCCCCAGCTCCCAGGCCACGCTCTCTTCTCACTGTTACCATCATGAACCCCCACGCGTCAGGCCACTCTCTCTTCTCACTGCTACCATCAGGGAACCCACCTCCCAGGCCATGCTCTCTTCTCAATGCTACCATCAGGAACCCCCACCTCCCAGGCCACGCTCTCTTCTCACTGTTATCATCAGGGACCCCCACCTCCCAGGCCACGCTCTCTTCTCACTGTTACCATCAGGAACCCCCACCTCCCAGGCCACGCTCTCTTCTCACTGCTACCATCAGGAACCCCCACCTCCCAGGCCACGCTCTCTTCTCACTGCTGCCATTAGGAACCCCCACCTCCCAGGCTACGCTCTCTTCTCACTGCTGCCATCAGGATCCCCCACCTCCCAGGCCACGCTCTCGTCTCACTGTTACCATCAGGAACCCCCACCTCCCAGGCCATGCTCTCTTCTCACTGCTGCCATCAGGAACCCCCACCTCCCAGGCCACGCTCTCTTCTCACTGTTATCATCAGGGACCCCCACCTCCCAGGCCACGCTCTCTTCTCACTGTTACCATCAGGAACCCCCACCTCCCAGGCCACACTCTCTTCTCACTGCTACCATCAGGAACCCCCACCCCTCAGGCCACTCTCTCTTCTCACTGCTACCATCAGGAACCCCCACCTCCCAGGCCACGCTCTCTTCTCACTGTTACCATCAGGAACCCCCACCTCCCACGCCATGCTCTCTTCTCAATGCTACCATCAGGAACCCCCACCTCCCAGGCCACGCTCCCTTCTCACTGTTACCATCGGGGACCCCCACCTCCCAGACCACGCTCTCTTCTCACTGTTACCATCAGGAACCCTCACCTCCCAGGCCACACTCTCTTCTGACTGCTACCATCAGGGACCCCCACCTCCCAGGCCACGCTCTCTTCTCACTGTTACCATCAGGAACCCCCACCTCCCAGGCCACGCTCTCTTCTCACTGTTACCATCAGGAACCCCCACCTCCCAGGCCACGCTCTCCTCTCACTGTTACCATCAGGAACCCCCACCTCCCAGGCCACACTCTCTTCTACTGCTACCATCAGGGACCCCCACCTCCCAGGCCACGCTCTCTTCTCACTGCTACCATCAAGAACCCCCACATCCCAGGCCACGCTCTCTTCTCACTGTTACCATCAGGAACCCCCACCTCCCAGGCCACGCTCTCTTCTCACTGTTACCATCAGGAACCCCCACCGCCCAGGCCACGGTCTCTTCTCACTGCTGCCATCAGGAACCCCCACCTCCCAGGCCATGCTCTCTTCTCTCTGTTACCATCAGGAACCCCCACCTCCCAGGCCACGGTCTCTTCTCACTGCTGCCATCTGGAACCCCCACCTCCCAGGCCACGCTCTCTTCTCACTGTTACCATCAGGGATCCCCACCTCCCAGGCCATGCTCTCTTCTCACTGTTACCATCAGGAACCCCCACTCCCAGGCCACGCTCTCTTCTCACTGTTACCATCAGGGATCCCCACATCCCAGGCCACGCTCTCTTCTCACTGATACCATCAGGAACCCCCACCTCCCAGACCACACTCTCTTCTCACTGCTACCATCAGGAACCCCCACCTCCCAGGCCACACTCTCTTCTCACTGCTACCATCAGGAACCCCCACCTCCCAGGCCACGCTCTCTTCTCACTGTTACCATCCGGGATCCCCACCTCCCAGGCCACGCTCTCTTCTCACTGCTACCATCAGGAACCCCCACCTCCCAGGCCACACTCTCTTCTCACGGCTACCATCGGGGACCCCCACCTCCCAGGCCACACTCTCTTCTCACTGATACCATCAGGGACCCCCACCTCCCAGGCCACACTCTCTTCTCAGTGTTACCATCAGGAACCCCCACCTCCCAGGCCACGCTCTCTTCTCACTGTTACCATCAGGAACCCCCACCTCCCAGGCCACGCTCTCTTCTCACTGTTACCATCAGGAACCCCCACCGCCCAGGCCACGGTCTCTTCTCACTGCTGCCATCTGGAACCCCCACCTCCCAGGCCACGCTCTCTTCTCACTGTTACCATCAGGGATCCCCACCTCCCAGGCCACGCTCTCTTCTCACTGTTACCATCAGGAACCCCCACTCCCAGGCCACGCTCTCTTCTCACTGTTACCATCAGGGATCCCCACATCCCAGGCCACGCTCTCTTCTCACTGATACCATCAGGAACCCCCACCTCCCAGACCACACTCTCTTCTCACTGCTACCATCAGGAACCCCCACCTCCCAGGCCACACTCTCTTCTCACTGCTACCATCAGGAACCCCCACCTCCCAGGCCACGCTCTCTTCTCACTGTTACCATCCGGGATCCCCACCTCCCAGGCCACGCTCTCTTCTCACTGCTACCATCAGGAACCCCCACCTCCCAGGCCACACTCTCTTCTCACGGCTACCATCGGGGACCCCCACCTCCCAGGCCACGCTCTCTTCTCACTGTTACCATCAGGAACCCCCACCTCCCAGGCCATGCTCTCTTCTCACTGCTGCCATCAGGAACCCCCACCTCCCAGGCCACGCTCTCTTCTCACTGTTATCATCAGGGACCCCCACCTCCCAGGCCACGCTCTCTTCTCACTGTTACCATCAGGAACCCCCACCTCCCAGGCCACACTCTCTTCTCACTGCTACCATCAGGAACCCCCACCCCTCAGGCCACACTCTCTTCTCACTGCTACCATCAGGAACCCCCACCTCCCAGGCCACGCTCTCTTCTCACTGATACCATCAGGAACCCCCACCTCCCAGGCCACGCTCTCTTCTCACTGTTACCATCAGGAACCCCCACCTCCCAGGCCACGCTCTCTTCTCACTGTTACCATCAGGGATCCCCACCTCCCAGGCCACGCTCTCTTCTCACTGTTACCATCAGAAACCCCCACCTCCCAGGCCACGCTCTCTTCTCACTGTTACCATCAGGGATCCCCACCTCCCAGGCCACGCTCTCTTCTCACTGATACCATCAGGAACCCCCACCTCCCAGGCCACACTCTCTTCTCACTGCTACCATCAGGAACCCCCACCTCCCAGGCCACACTCTTTTCTCACTGCTACCATCAGGAACCCCCACCTCCCAGGCCACGCTCTCTTCTCACTGTTACCATCAGGGATCCCCACCTCCCAGGCCACGCTCTCTTCTCACTGCTACCATCAGGAACCCCCACCTCCCAGGCCACACTCTCTTCTCACGGCTACCATCGGGGACCCCCACCTCCCAGGCCACACTCTCTTCTCACTGATACCATCAGGGACCCCCACCTCCCAGGCCACACTCTCTTCTCACTGTTACCATCAGGAACCCCCACCTCCCAGGCCATGCTCTCTTCTCACTGTTACCATCAGGAACCCCCACCTCCCAGGCCACGCTCTCTTCTCACTGATACCATCAGGGACCCCCACCTCCCAGGCCACACTCTCTTCTCACTGTTACCATCAGGAACCCCCTCCTCCCAGGCCACGCTCTCTTCACACTGTTACCATCAGGAACCCCCTCCTCCCAGGCCACGCTCTCTTCTCACTGTTACCATCAGTAACCCCCACCTCCCAGGCCACGCTCTCTTCTCACTGTTATCATCAGGAACCCCCACCTCCCAGGCCACGCTCTCTTCTCACTGCTACCATCAGGGACCACCACCTCCCAGTCCACACTCTCTTCTCACTGCTACCATCGGGGACCCCCACCTCCCAGATCACGCTCTCTTCTCACTGATACCATCAGGAACCCCCACCTCCGAGACCACGCTCTCTTCTCACTGCTACCATCAGGAACCCCCACCTCCCAGGCCACGCTCTCTTCTCACTGCTACCATCAGGAACCCCCATCTCCCAGGCCACGGTCTCTTCTCACTGTTACCATCAGGGACCCCCACCTCCCAGGCCACGCTCTCTTCTCACTGCTACCATCAGGAACCCCCACCTCCCAGGCCACGCTCTCTTCTCACTGTTACCATCAGGGACCACCACCTCCCAGGCCACACTCTCTTCTCACTGCTACCATCGGGGACCCCCACCTCCCAGATCACGCTCTCTTCTCACTGCTACCATCAGGAACCCCCACCTCCCAGGCCACGCTCTCTTCTCACTGCTACCATCAGGGACCCCACCTCCCAGGCCAGGCTCTCTTCTCACTGCTACCATCAGGAACCCCCACCTCCCAGGCCACGCTCTCTTCTCACTGTTACCATCAGGAACCCCCACCTCCCAGGCCACGCTCTCTTCTCACTGTTACCATCAGGGACCACCACCTCCCAGGCCACACTCTCTTCTCACTGATACCATCAGGGACCACCACCTCCCAGGCCACACTCTCTTCTCACTGCTACCATCGGGGACCCCCACCTCCCAGATCACGCTCTCTTCTCACTGATACCATCAGGAACCCCCACCTCCGAGACCACGCTCTCTTCTCACTGCTACCATCAGGAACCCCCACCTCCCAGGCCACGCTCTCTTCTCACTGCTACCATCAGGAACCCCCATCTCCCAGGCCACGCTCTCTTCTCACTGCTACCATCAGGGACCCCACCTCCCAGGCCACGCTCTCTTCTCACTGTTACCATTAGGGACCCCACCTCCCAGGCCACGCTCTCTTCTCACTGCTACCATCAGGGACCCCCACCTCCCAGGCCACACTCTCTTCTCACTGCTACCATCAGGGACCCCCACCTCCCAGGCCACACTCTCTTCTCACTGTTACCATCAGGAACCCCCACCTCCCAGGCCACGCTCTCTTCTCAATGTTACCATCAGGAACCCCCACCTCCCAGGCGACGCTCTCTTCTCACTGTTACCATCAGGAACCCCCACCTCCCAGGCCACGCTCTCTTCTCAATGTTACCATCAGGAACCCCCACCTCCCAGGCCACGCTCTCTTCTCACTGTTACCATCAGGAACCCCCACCTCCCAGGCTACGCTCTCTTCTCACTGCTGCCATCAGGAACCCCCACCTCCCAGGCCAGGCTCTCTTCTCACTGCTACCATCAGGAACCCCCACCTCCCAGGCCACGCTCTCTTCTCACTGTTACCATCAGGAACCCCACCTCCCAGGCACGCTCTCTTCTCACTGCTGCCATCAGGAACCCCCACCTCCCAGGCCAGGCTCTCTTCTCACTGCTACCATCAGGAACCCCCACCTCCCAGGCCACGCTCTCTTCTCAATGTTACCATCAGGAACCCCCACCTCCCAGGCCACGCTCTCTTCTCACTGTTACCATCAGGAACCCCCACCTCCCAGGCTACGCTCTCTTCTCACTGTTACCATCAGGAACCCCCACCTCCCAGGCCACGCTCTCTTCTCAATGTTACCATCAGGAACCCCCACCTCCCAGGCCACGCTCTCTTCTCACTGTTACCATCAGGAACCCCCACCTCCCAGGCTACGCTCTCTTCTCACTGCTGCCATCAGGAACCCCCACCTCCCAGGCCAGGCTCTCTTCTCACTGCTACCATCAGGAACCCCCACCTCCCAGGCCACGCTCTCTTCTCACTGTTACCATCAGGAACCCCACCTCCCAGGCACGCTCTCTTCTCACTGATACCTTCGGGCACCCATCCTCCCAGGCCACACTCTCTTCTCACTGTTACCATCAGGGATCCCCACCTCCCAGGCCACGCTCTCTTCTCACTGTTACCATCAGGAACCCCCGCCTCCCAGGCCTTGCTCTCTTCTCGCTGCTACCATCAGGAATCCCCACCTCCCAGGCCAGGCTCTCTTCTCACTGCTTCCATCAGGAACCCCCACCTCCCAGGCCACGCTCTCTTCTCACTGCTACCATCAGGAACCCCCACCTCCCAGGCCACGCTCTCTTCTCACTGCTGCCATTAGGAACCCCCACCTCCCAGGCTACGCTCTCTTCTCACTGCTGCCATCAGGAACCCCCACCTCCCAGGCCACGCTCTCTTCTCACTGTTACCATCAGGAACCCCCACCTCCCAGGCCATGCTCTCTTCTCACTGCTGCCATCAGGAACCCTCACCTCCCAGGCCACGCTCTCTTCTCACTGCTACCATCAGGAACCCCCACCCCTCAGGCCACTCTCTCTTCTCACTGCTACCATCAGTAACCCGTACCTCCCAGGCCACGCTCTCTTCTCACTGTTACCATCAGGAAACCCCACCTCCCAGGCCACGCTCTCTTCTGACTGTTACCATCAGGGACCCCCACCTCCCAGGCCACGCTCTCTTCTCACTGTTACCATCAGGAACCCCCACCTCCCAGGCCACACTCTCTTCTCACTGTTACCATCAGGGACCCCCACCTCCCAGGCCACGCTCTCTTCTCACTGATACCATCAGGGACCCCCACCACCCAGGACATGTTCTCTTCTCGCTGCTACCATCAGGAAGAACGTACAGGGGCCTTGGGTCCCGCTCCACCGGGTTCAAGAACAGTTATTAACTCCCCTTCATCAGACTCCTGAACCAGTAGGAATTAAAACAAATCCCTAGCGTAAATGAGGAATAAATTCTTCTCGGTTTTCCAGCCGGGTACGTGTATCAGTAACAAACTCTGTAGCGTTTGTCACCGACACGTGCGTTGAAATCAATACCAGTACAGTACCGGCTGGAAACCCGACAAGAGTTTCAGTGGGGATAACTTCACTCGTTCTCTAACTGAACTTACCCACAACCCAGCGACTCAACGGCTCTTCATCTCCTGTTCTCGATTTTAATTATCCGAAAGAAAGTGAATCTTGAAGGCATATGTACTTTGATAATGAAGTTATTTTGAACTTTAAGCCTTCGCCGCTGTGTGCGTACTGCCCCCTCTAGCTTCATCAGTTAAATCTTGGTTAAAGGTTTCCGTCCCAAACACATGGATGATAGAAAAATGGAGACTAGGGAGGAGGGAGACGTTGGACTGACCTTGGGTAGGTTATAAGTTCGGTCGGATGGCCTGTACTGTGCTGTCCTGTTCAATATACAGTACTGGTCACTATACAGTCCACAATAATAAATTAATTTTAAGCAACAGATAAAATGGTGGAAGAACTCAGCAGATCAGGCTGCTCGGCTCCCAAACATCTCCCGGAGCACCGAGACAGATTGAAATCAAGACTCTGTCCTCCCTCGGAACTCCCCAGCCACCACCTGCTGCCGTCAGTGCCAACACTCAACGCAGGAGCGGAGTCAGCAAAGAGGGAGGGGATTCTGGCGATACCCCCCACCACCTCCAATAATGACATAGGCCATGCGATAAAGGGTGGTCAAGATTCAGGGAATCCCCTGCACCCCACACCTGCTCATTTCTTCCACTCCAATCCTTCACCTCACTCCACACCTCCTCAACCCTCTCCCTGGAGAAACCCCTCATTATTTCATATCTCCCCAGCTTCCTCTCTGCCTTCTTTGTGAAGAGCATCCTGGCTTCTCTAAACCCTCCATTCCCATGGCCCATTCACCCGAACCCGGCCCTTTCCACCCCGCACACAATGTGGTGAGCTCCGTTTGGGACAAGTACATAAACACAGTGAAATGGATCTCAGTCTGAGGATGTGCTGGGGAAATGTCACCGTACTTCTGGCACCAACTAGCATGCCCACAGTAACACACACAAAGTGCTGGAGGAACCCAGCAGGCCAGGCAGCATCTATGGAAAAGAGTACAAGTGACGATTTGGGCCAAGACCCTGAATCAGGACAGGTAGGGAAGGGGATGATGTCTGAATTAAAAGGCTAGGGGGTGGTGGCAGGGAAAGAAGTCAGGTGGACGGTGATAGGTGAGGCCAGTTGGGTGGGAATGGTAAAGGGCTGGAGAGGAAGGAATCTGACAGGAGGAGGGGACCCAGGGGGAGGTAATAGAGAGGTGAGAAGAAATGAAAGGTCAGAATGGGGAATAGAGGAAGGGACAGGGGGAAGTTTCTTCACTGGAAAGAGAAATTGATGTTCATTCCATCGGGTTGGTGAATACTCGGGCAGGACAAAAGATGTTGCTCCTTCATCCTGAGAGTTGCCTCTTCTTGTCCCAAAAGGAAGCCATAGATCCACATATCAGAACAAGGATGGGAAATTGGAATTATAATGTTTGGCCACCAGGAAGTCACGCTTGTGGCAGATGGAGTGGAGGTGCTTGATGAAGCTGTCCCCAGATTTACAAAGAGTCTCACCAACGTAGGGGAGGCTGGCTTGGGAGCACCGGACACCACTGACCGCCCCAGCATTGCCTCTCCTGGAAGGACTGTTTGGTGCCCTCAATGAAGGCGAGGGAGGAGGTGTGACACTTCAGCTGCTTGCAAGTACGAATTACTAATCTGTTACAGGAGTGTGGCGGTGGACGAACCCAAGTGCAGAACACGGGGGTGGAGGCAGAGTCAGGAGGCATTATTAACGTAGCAGGCATGGAGTCGGTATCCAGGAGCGATGTAACACCTAGAACAGTCAGTCCTAAGAACCAGGAAATGCGGTTACTCACACCGGAGTCAACCAACAAACTGGCACCTCCTTGTTGTGATCACAAGGTCTTTATACTGCATTTGCTGATGGAAAGCAGATGTTTGCAGTTAGTGGAACCTGGGAATGATTGGAAACTAAACGATGTGTTTGAGGTCCAATTCCTGAGGTAGATAGCCAGGTGGTGCGATTGCCAGAAGGGACCCTGACATAACCCTAACTGGTACATCTTCAGAACATAGGAGGAAACCAGAGCACCCAGAGGAAACAGACACTGTCAGGGGGGTACATCAGTTCATGTAGAACCCAGATGGCTGGTGCTCTAAACCGTTGTGCTAACCACTACCATTGCTTCTAAGTTGTGCAGATGCATGGCCGTGCAGTAACTGAAGTGCTCCCACGCACATAGCCTTCGTAGCCACGCAGCAGGAATTCTCTTTTACATAATGTTAATGTAATTTTGAAATGTATGTTAATTTAATTGTGAAATACTCTAATTATGAGTTAACAAATATGATCCATAAATGTTCTAAATAATAAATGTACCACAGCCTATAGTTTCAAACACTTTAGAGCTTCAAAGTATTTACATTGTCAGTGTTTCAAATCACAACACTTAAATTGTAACAATTTATAAGTTTCTGTTAAGTTTCCCTTTTTCCTTACTGTGTCTTTCTTTCTTCTTAAATCTTTGTATTGATTTTAAACAAACTTAAATGAAACATTGAGTACAAAGAGCTTGAGAGCACATAATTAATAGGTTAAGGTATAAATACAAACGTTGCACAAATAGATGATAATCCACATATAATAACCTCCCAAACTCATAGTGGTTACAAAGAATGGAGTAAATAAGAACCCCCCCCCCAAAAAAAAGAAAAAAAAACATAACCAACATGGGCCATTGCATTATGTCAAATATACACAGCAGCGTCAATAACTCCGCACCTCCATCCAAATAATTAAGGATAATAAAAGTAAGGTTTAGGAAAAGTCAGTTTAGCTCATATGAAAATGTTGAATAAATGGTCTCCAAGTTTCTTCAAATTTAACTGAAGAGTCAAAGACAACACTTCTAATTTTTTCTAAACTCAAACAAGAAATAGTTTGAGAAAACCACTGAAATGTAGTTGGAGGATTAATTTCTTTCCAGTTCAATAGGATGGATCTTCTAGCCATTAATGTAACAAATGCAATCATCTGCCGGGCTGAGGGTTTTAAACAACTGTTATCCACCATTGGTAAACCAAAAATTGCAGTAATAGGATGCGGTTGCAATTTGATATTCAGAACTGTTGAAATAATACCAAAAATATCTTACTCTTACCATGACAGGGATGCCTAGTGTAGTAAATGGCCGTTGTGTGTTCTTCATGCTGGATGTTGGAGTCCTGGGAGACCCAGTCTCCTGGGGAACCACATCTGCGTGAGGCGCACCGGGCTGCAGCTCTTTGAAGACCGTGTTGGGGATCTGGAGCAGCAGCAGGATGACCTTCGGCTTGTAGGGAGATAATCGATCTGATTACAGAGAAGTAGTCACCCCGAAGTCGCAGGAGCCGAGTAGCTAGGTGACTTAAGAGACATGCAAAGGTGAAAAGGCAGTTAGCACAGAGCACCCCTGTGATGTTCCCCTCAATAATAAGTATACGGTTTTTGATACTGCTGTGGCAGATGACCTCTCATGGGAATGCCATGAAGACCAGGATACTGGCACTGAGCATGGGTCCATGGTGCAGAAGGGAAAGAGGGAGAGGAGGAGAGCGGTAGTTATGGGGGCTCAATAGTCAGAGGAACAGACCAGAGATTCTGTGGACATAAATGGGTCACGCAGATGGTATGTTGCCAGGGACATCTCAGATCACGTCCACACCATTTTGGAGGGGGAGGAAGAGCAGCCATATTGGTAGCAATGACTCAGGAAGGAAAAGAAGAGGTCCGGAAGAGAGAATTTAGAGAGCTAGGCAGAAAGCCTAGAAGCAGGACCTCCAGGGTAGTAATTTCTGGATTGCTACCTGTGTTGTGCACCAGTTAGGGTAAAAATAGGATGATTTGGCAAATAAGTGCATGACTGAGAAGCTGGTGCAGGGGGCAGGGCCTCAGGTTCTTGGATCATTGGGATCTCTCTTGAAGGAGGTTTGAATTGCTCCTGAACGCAGGGGGGGGGGAGCAATATTCTTGTGGGCAGGTTTGTTGTTTAAACTAATTTGGCAGAGGAGTGGGAACCAGAGTGAATGGACTCAGGATAGGATGATGGTTTAAAAAACACAAAGATAGCATGCAGTCAGACTGTCAGGAAGGGCAGTCAGACTGTCAGGAAGGGCAGTCAGACTGTCAGGAAGGGCAGGCAGATGATGGGACAAAACTGCAGCCAGCAGGGTGAGTATCAGTGCATTAGGGATGCAGAGTCAAAAAGGGCAGCAAATACAGCACTCAAAGTGTTGTATCTCAATGTACAGAGAAACAAGGCAGATGATCGTGTTGCAATATTTCAGGTTATTGGATATGATGTTGTGGTCATCTCTGAATCGTGGCTAAAGGATGGTTGTAGTTGGGAGCTGAATGTCCAAGTTTATACATTGTATTGGAGGGATAGGTCGGCAGAGGGGGTGGTGTGGCTAAAGAATGGCATCAAATCAGTAGAAAGATGTGACATAGGATCGGAAGAGGTTGAATCCTTGTGGGTTGAGTTAAGAAACTGCAAGGGTAAGAGAGCCTGATGGAAGTTATATACAGGCCTCCCAACAATGGCTGGGATGTGGACCACAGGTTACAACAGGAAATAGAAAAGGCGTGTCAAAAGGGCAATGTTATGGTAGTCATGGGAGATTTCAACATGCAGCTAGATTGGGAAGATTAAGTTGGTAATGGATCCAAGAGAGAGTTTGTTGAATGCTACAAGATGACTTTTTACAGCAGTGTGTCACTGGGGATCAGCCGTACCAGATTGGTTGTTATGTAATGAATCAGAGGCAAATTGGGAGCTTAAGGTAAAGGAACCCTTAGGGCTAACAGTGACCACAACATGATTGAGTTCAACTTGAAATCTGATAGGGAGAAAGTAAAGTCTGATGTAGCAGTATTTCAGTGGAGTAAAGGAAATTACACTGGGATGAGGGGAGCTGGCCGAAGTAAATCGGAATGAGATGCTGACAGGGATAACAGCATTTTCTGGGGAAAATGAAGGAGGGGCAGGAAAGATGTTTTCCAAAAACAAAGAAATACTCAAGTGGCAAAATAGTACAACTGTGTCTGACAGGGGATGTCAAAGCTGATGTAAAAGCAAAAGAGGGCATACAAAGTAAAAATCAGCTGACTGGGAAGCTTTGAAAAACCTACAGAAAGCAACGAAAGGATGGAAAAGACGAAATATGAAAGCAAGCAATATCAAAGTGGATAAACGAATCACAAACAAAAGAAAAACTGTAGATGCTGAAAATCCGAGCAGCACACAAAGTGCTAGAGAAAGCCAACAGGCCAGGCGGCTTCTCTGGAAAAGAATACAGTCGGCATTTCAGACCCAGACCTTTCATCAGGATCCTCTTGGCCTGAATTGTCAACTATTCTCTTTTCCATAGATGCTGCCTGGCCTTCTGAGCTCCCCCAGCATTTTGTGTGTAGCAAGGTGGATAGAAAAAAGCTTTTTCAAGTGTATTAAAAAAAAAGGGAGGCAAGAGTGGATACAGGACCTCCAGAAAATGAGGACAGAAATAATAACAGGGGCCAAGGAGATGGCAGATGAACTGAGTATTTTGTGTCAGTCTTTACTGTGGAAGACACTCGCTGTGTGCCAGATGTTGATTGGTGTGAGGGAAGAGAAGGGAGTGCGGTTTCTATTACAAGGAAGAAGATGCTCAAAAAGCTTAAAGTTACCCAGATGAGATGAACTGTGGGTTCTGAAAGAGTAGCAGTACAGATTGTGGAGGCATTAGTAATAACCTTTCAAACATCACTGGACTCTGGCATGGTGCCAGAGGACTGAAAATTTGGAAATGTTTCTCCACTCTAAAAAAGGAGGAAGGCAGCAGAAAGGAAATTACAAACCAGTTAACCAGACTTCAGTGGCTGGGAAGATGCTGGAATCAATTGCTAAGGTCGAGGTGATGGAGTACTTGGTGACACAGGACAAGATTGGACGAAGTCAGCATGGTTTCCTTCAGGGAAAATCCTGCCTGATGAACCTGTTGGAATTCTGTGAGATTACACGTGAGATTGATAAAGGGGATGCAGTGGATGTTGTATATTTAGACTTTCAGAAGGCCTGTGCCAAGGTGCCACACACGAGGCTGTTTACCAAGTTAGAGCCCATGTTATTACAGGAAAGTTGCTGGCATGGTTAGAGCTCTGGCTGATTGGTAGGAGGCAGTGAATGGGAATAAAGGATCCTTTTCTGGTTGGCTGCCAGTGACTAGTGGTGTTCCTCAGGGGTCGGTGTTGGGACCGCTTCTTTTTATGCTGTATATCAATGATTTAGTGTCACCAGGTGCCGATATGGTCCAAGCGCGGAGTGAGAGAAACTGACGCGGGTCGATGGTTCACAGACTTTAATGTGGACAATGTTAAAAGGAAAGAAAACAATAAAGACTGGGCCAAACAGGGCCGTTAACTAAAACTCTGAAATGGAAAACGAAGCCGACACTGCGGCTGAAAAGGACAACGAAGAATAGAACGAATACCGCTAGTCTTCACAGTCAGTTGAATCGACAGTCCAATTTCTCAGGCAAGGCGGAATACAGGCAGGCAGTGAAGCATAGTTATGTCCAAGTCACGACAAAAACTACGACAGAATGAATGGAGTTAAATACTATCACAATGAAATGATAATTAGCTGACAGGCGCAATTGCTGCATCTGATGCGCTGCCGAGTCCGTGGTTGTGACAGGGCCCCCCTCTCCAGGCACAGCCCCTGAGGCGCAACAGAACTGTGTCCGCTGGAAGTCCCGATGTCCAAGATGTCCTTGAGTGATGCCGGTAGATACGTGCCATGGCGTGCACTCCCAATATCGGAGACAAGAGCTTAGGCAGAGGTCGCTCCACTAAGTGACACCGTGAGACAAATCATGAGGACCCTCCGATTGGACTTAATCAGACATCTGCTTCAAGAATAAAACTAGCAGAATCTGAATTTATCAAAATAAACTGAGACTTAAAGCAGCGGGAAACTGCATTGCAAAGAGCGAGTCGCTCGAGGAAAACGAACCACAAGAAACTAACATCATTAATAACTTTTGAGCAACAATTAACCAATTCAGGTGCTCTAAAAACCGTAGAACCCAAAATCTCTCTGATGCCCTGCACAAGCCTGAAGAAGTCAGTACAGGACCCCCTCTAGGGCTGGCAGCCAATGGCCCAGGAAGATCGGAAAACTCGAGATCCAGTGAAGACTCGAGAGACCTGGGGAACGCGAGGGGCGGGGAGACTCGGGAATGCAAAGAGACCTCAGAACCCCAACAGACTGAGATCAAGAAACCTCGGGTGAGGCCGAGAGGGAGGCTTGGCAGTCCTCAAGTTGTGGAGGACATTGAAAAATCCTAAACTCGTTGAATAAGCCTTGGAAATGATCGGAAAAAGAAAACCCTGGGGACATAGAGAAAGGTCCTTGGGAAAACTTACAACCATGAAACTTGAAACCTAGAGAAGGAACCTTTTCAAATCTTGCTCAGGGTTTTCTTTCACAATTTTATCTCGAGGCAATTAGGATATGCCCTCAATTTCACAGATCAAGACGGCGTGGACAGGTTTCTTTCATCACTAAGCTAGCTGGTTCTCTGAAGGGCTGTTTAATTTGCTACATGAAAGTTCAATTTTCCCGGTCTGTACCACGACATTCATCAAGGGGTTAAAATACTCCGATAGGGCTACTTTAGTTGTGTATTTGCACAGCCCAGTCAGGGATCAGCTTTTGGAGTAGGGATCTTCCAGAATTTATGCTTGACTTGAATGTTGAATCAGTTGAAAAGCTCGCTCGAAGCGAGCATTTGTTATGCAGATCTGAGTCACGGGCCCACAACGCTGGGAACCTGAGTACTTGTGGCTTGAAAAGCTTGGAATGGATACCGGAGAAACTCGAAGTAGACTAAAGCTCGGCGAGTAGACTCGGGACTCTCGGAATATAGAGTCAAGGCAGAAACATACAGCACAATACAAGCCCACAAAGCTGTGCCGAACACGTCTTTACCTTAGATATTACCAAGCCTTCTATTTCTCTGTGCTCCATGTACCTGTCCAGGAGTCTCTTAACCCTATCGTATCCGCCTGCGCTCCCGTCGCCGGCAGCCCATTCCACACTCTCACCACTCTGAGTAAAAAACTTACCCCCGACATTTCCTCTGTACCTAATCCCCAGCACCTTAAACTGTGCCTTCTCGTGCTAGCCATTTCAGCCCTGGGGAAAAGCCTCTGACTATCCACACGATCAATGCCTCTCATCATCTTGTACACCTCTATCAGGTCACCTCTCACCCTCCATAGCTCTGAGGGAAAAAGGCCGAGTTCACTCAACCTATTCTCATAAGGCATGCTCCCCAATCCAGGCAACATCCTTGTAAATCTCCTCTGCACCCTTTCTATGGCTTCCACATCCTTCCTGTAGTGAGGCGACCAGAACTGAGCACAGTACTCCAAGTGGGGTCTGACCAGGGTCCTATATAGCTGCAACATTACCTCTCGGCTCCTAAACTCAATCCCATGATTGATGGAGGCTAATGCACCATATGCCTTCTTAACCAGAGTCAACCTATGTAGCAGCTTTGAGTGTCCTATTGACTCGGACCACAAGATCCCTCTGATCCTCCACACTGCCAAGAGTCTTACCATTCTGCCACCATATTTGACCTACCGAAATGAACCACCTCACACTTATCTGGGTTGAACTCCATCTGCCACTTCTCAGCCCAGTTTTGCATCCTATCAATGTCCCGCTGTAACCTCTGACAGCCCTCCACACTATCCACAACACCCCCAACCTTTGTTTCATCAGCAGATTTTCTAACCCATCTCTCCATTTCTTCACCCAGGTCATTTATAAAAATCACAAAGAGTAGGGGTCCCAGAACAGATCCCTGAGGTCACCGACCTCCGTGCAGAATATGACCCATCTACAACCACTCTTTGCCTTCTGTGGGCAAGCCAGTTCTGGATCCACAAAGCAATTTCTCCTTGGATCCCATGCCTCCTTACTTTCTCAATAAGCCTTGCATGGGGTAGCTTGTCAAATGCCTTGCTGAAATCCATATACACCACATCTACTGCTCTACCTTCATCAATGTGTTTAGTCACATCCTCAAATAAATTCAATCAGGCTCGTAAGGCACGACCTGCCTTTCACAAAGCCATGCTGACTATTCCTAACCATATTATGCCTTTCCAAATGTTCATAAATCCTGCCTCAGGATCTTCTCCATCAACTTACCAACCATTGAAGTAAAACTCACTGGCCTATAATTTCCTTGGCTATCACTACTCCCTTTCTTCAATAATGAACAACATCTGCAACCCTCCAGTCTTCTGGAACCTCTCCCGTCCCCATTGATGATGCAAAGATCATCACCAGAGGCTCAGCAATCTCCTCCCTCATCTCCCACAGTAGCCTGGGGTACATCTCATCCGGTCCCAGTGACTTATCCAACTTGATGCTTTCCAAAAGCTCCAGCACATCCTCTTTCTTAATATTTACATGCTCAAGCTTTTCAGTCCACTGCAAGTCATCCCTACAATTGCCAAGATCCTTTTCCTTAGTGAATACTGAAGCAAAGTATTCATTAAGTACCTCTGCTATCTCCTCCCGTTCTATATACACTTTTCTACTGTCACACTTGATTGGTCCTATTCTCTCACATCTTATCCTTTTGCTCTTCACATACTTGTAGAATGCCTTGGGGTTTTCCTTAATCCTGTCCGCCAAGGTCTGCTCATGCCCCCTTCTGGCTCTCCTAATTTCTTTCTTGAGTTCCTTCCTGCTCGCCTTATAATCTTCTAGCTCTCTGTCATTACCTAACAACCTCTGTACACCACTGTTCCTGTACCCTACCATCCGTTCCCTGTCTCATTGGAACGAACCTATGCAAATATCATGGACTGAGAATAGAATAGAATGCACCTTCTCCTCAAGCCACCAATGTCTAAACGTCCCTGTTCAATCTTTTGTGGGTCCATTATTTGGCAAGGTCCTTCTGTCACGCTGGAGACAGAAACAAGAGTTTATACATTGGAATTTCAATGGAACATTGTTGCCTAGACAAATCATTGACCATTGAATCTCATGGCCAAGGTCTCTCTCCGCTGGGTCCATCTTTATGTGGTCGAGACTTGCTGTCACTGGGTTCGGATATGGCCCAAGTGCAAAGTGAGAGACCCTGAAGCAGGACAATAGATCACAGACTTTAATGTGAACAGTGTTAAAGGGGGGGAAAACAACAAACACTGGGCCAAACAGGGCCATTAACTAAAACTCTCAAATGGAAGACGAAGCCAACACTGCAGCTGAAAAGGACAACAAAGAATAGAACGAAGACCGCTCGCTAGTCTTCAGAGTCAGCTGAATCGACAATCCAATTTCACAGGCAAGGCGGGAATGCAGGCAGTGAAGCGTAACGATCTCCAAGTCGCGACAAAAACTATGACAGAATGAATGGAGTTAAATACTATCACAATGAAACGATGATTAGCTGACACGGGCATATTCACTGGCGCAATTGCTGAATCTGTGGTTGTGACATTTAGATGATGGAATGGATGGGTTTGCAGATGATACGAAGATTGGTGGAGGGGCAGGTAATGTTGAGGAAACAGGAAGGCTGCAGAAGGACTTAACAGATCAGGAGAATGGGCAAGAAAGTGGCAAATGAAATACAGTGTTGGAAAGGGCATGGTCATGTACAAACGTTTGTACTTTGGTAGTAGAATAAATGGGGAGAAAATCCAGAAATCTGAGATGCAAAGGGATCTGGGAGTCCTTGTGCAGAACATCCTAAAGGCTAACTTGCAGATTAAGTCGGTGGTGAGGAAGGCAAATGCAATGTTAGCATTCATTTCAAGAGGTCTAGAATACAAGAGCAGGGATGTGATGCTGAAGCTTTATGAGAAACTGGTGAGGCCTCACCTTCAGTATTGTGAACTGTGTTGGGCTCCTCATCTAAGGAAAGATGTGTTGGTATTGGAGAGGGTCCAGAGGAGGTTCACGAGGATGATTCTGCGAATGGAAGGGTTATCAGACAAGGAATGTTTGATAACTCTGAGACTGTTCCTGGTGGAATTTAGATGAAAAAGGAAGATCTTATTGAAAGCTTTCTAATGTTGAAATGTCTAGACAGAGTAGATGTGGAAAAGGTGTTTCTCATGGTGGGGGAGTCCAAGATAAGAAGGCACAGCCTCAGGATAGAGGGAGTCCATTTACAACAGAGAAGCAAAGAAATTTCTTTAGCCAGAGGGTGGTGAATTTGTGGAATTGAATTGAATTGGCTTTATTTCCTACGTCCTTTACATACACGAGGAGCAGTCAATCAGCGCAAGTTCATCAGTCTAACAGCCTGGTGGAAGAAGCTGTCCCGGAGCCTGTTGGTCCTGGCTTTTATGCTGAGGTACCATTTCCCAGATGGGAGCAGCTGAAACAGTTTGTGGTTGGGGTGACTCGGTTCCCCAGTGATCCTTCGGCCCTTTTTACACACCTGTCCTTGTAAATGTCCTGAATCATGGGAAGTTCACATCTACAGATGCACTGGGCTGTCCGACCACTCTCTGCAGAGTCCTGCGATTGAGGGAAGTACAGTTCCCATACCAGGCAGTGATGCAGCCAGTCAGAATGCTCTCAATTGTGCCCCTGTAGAAAGTTCTTTGGATTTGGAGGCCTGTACCAAACTTCCTCAACCATCTGAGGTGAAAGAGGCGCTGTTGTGCCTTTTCCCCACACAGCCGGTGTGTACAGACCACGGGAGGTCCTCAGTGATGTGGATGCCGAGGAACCTGAAGCTGTTTACCCTCTCAACACCAGATCCATTGATGCCTGTCTCCATTCCTCCTCTAATCCACAACCAGCTCCTTTGTTTTGCGATATCGAGGGAGAGGTTGTTTTCTTGACACCACTGTGGAGGTCAGAGAGATGACTTCCTCCCTGTGGGCCACCTTGTTTTGAGACAAGGCCAATAAATGTAGTGTCATCAGCAAATTTAATTAGCAGATTGGAGCTGTGGGTGGTGATACAGTCATGGGTATACAGGGAGTAAAGGAGGGGACTCAATACACAGCCCTGAGGGGCTCCTGCTTTGAAACTCAGAGGGGTGGAGGTGAGGGAGCCCGCTCTTGCAACCTGCTGGTGACCTGACAGGAAGTCCAGGATCCAGCTGCACAAGGCAGGGTGAAGCCAGGGTCTCTGAGCTTCTTGTCGAGCCTGAATGGAATTATGGTGTTGAATGCTGAACTGTAGTCCAACAGCATTCTCACATAAGCATCCTTTTTCACCAGATGTGTAAGGACAGTGATTATTGTGTCATCTGTCGATCGGTTGTGTCGGTAGGCGGATTGTAGGGGGTCCAGTGTGGGTGGTAACAAGCTGTAGATGTAATCCTTGACCAGCCTCTCAAAACATTTGCTTATTATTGAGGAGAGTGTGTCAGGGCTCAGGTCGTGTGGAGCTGTGGAGGCCAGGTTGTTGGGTGTATTTAAGACAAAAAGGGATAGGTTTTGATTGGCCACAGCATCACAGGTTACGGGGAGAAAGCTGGGAAATGGGCTGGGAAGAGCGGGGAGAAAAAGGATCAGCCATGATGGAATGACGGAGCAGACTTGATGGGTCAAATGGCCTAATTCTGCTCCTATCTTCTATAGTCTTATGGTCACAATAAACACAGGAGGAAAGTCGGTAGCTCATTGTTAATAAACTGACATTGTGATACGTACGCGTTCTGTATTACCGGAAGAACACATCTAAAGTGTCCGTACAAACTCCTGCTGAGACCAGTGGGTCAGTCTGTGCAGCTGTAAATAGAAACGGGAGGGAAGGTTGCAGAAACCACTGGCGCCCACGATAATGAAATGACCATGGTGGTCCGGTTCAGGCCCGCCTGGCGGTTTATAAAATGTCAGTTTCCATACTCTGTACACCTGCTGTTAGAGCTCAGTCTGTCACCCAATGGTGTGAACATCTGACTTTCCAACTCCCTCTCCCACGTCCTTTTCCTGCTCCCGCTGGCCCACCAAGGGTCTCTCTCCCTTTGCTTTACCCCTCCCCTTCCTGCTTCCTCACCCTATCATCCTCTCCCTCACCTGGATCCACCTCCCACCTCGACACACCGACCATCTCCTCCCTGCACTCTCAGTTGGAACTGAGTTCCTCTGGCAGTTATTTTGTGGCTTGTGGGTGACTCGGTCATGCAGTGGTCGGTGGAATTGATTCACATTCTGTTATTGTCACATCCACTTTGAGTGCCGTTCCGTTCAACAGTATCGGGGGGGGGGGGGGGGGAAGCGGTAACAGAGTGCAAAATAGAGTGTCACAGTTAGAGAGAGAGTGCAGAGCGGCCAGGTGAGGGAAACTGTGAGGTCAAGACTTTGGCTTCATCGAAAAAGAGGTACAAATGCTGACATTTAAAACCATTCAGACAGGCACATGGGGAGAAATGGTTTAGAGGGTTTAATATAGGAAAGGTTTAATGGGACAAACACAGGTAAATAACCAAAGGGCAGAGGCGCATATAGACAGGCTGCAGAGTTGGGCAGACAAGGGGCAGATGGTGTTCAATCTGGACAAGTGTGAGGTGATGCATTTTGGAAGGACAAACCAGAAGACTGAATACAGGGTTAATGGTCGGTTACTTAAGAATGTGGATGAACAGACGGACCTTGGGGTTCAAATCCATACATCCCTCGAGGTCGCTGCACAGGTTGATAGGGTAGTTAAGAAGGCCTATGGGATACTAAGCTTCATTAACAGGGGGATTGAGTTCAAGAGTAGAGAGGTCATGTTGCAACTCTACAAATCTCTGGTGAGACCGCACTTAGAGTATTGTGTTCAATTCTGGTCACCTCATTATAGGAAGGATGTGGAAGCTATGGAGAGGGTGCAGAGGAGATTTACCAGGATGTTGCCTGGATTAGAAAACAAGTCATATGATGCAAGGTTAACAGAGCTGGGACTTTTCTCTTTGCATCGTAGAAGAATGAGAGGGGACTTGATAGAGGTCTACAAGATTATGAGAGACATAGATAGGGTGGATAGTCAGTACCTGTTTCCCAGGGCACCAATAGCAAACACCAGAGGGCATATGTACAAAATTAAGGGAAGGAAGTTTAGGGGAGACTTCAGGGGTAAGTTTTTTTTACACAGAGGGTTGTGAGTGCCTGGAATGACTTGCCAGGGATGGTGGTGGAGGCTAAAACATTAGGGGTATTTAAGAGCCTCTTGCACAGGCACATGGATGAAAGAAAAATGGAGGGTTGTGGGGTAGTGTGGGTTTAGTACTTTTTTTTAAGGATTATATGGGTCGGCACAACGTGGAGGGCTGAAGGGCCTGTACTGTGCTGTAGTGTTCTAGCAGAATTCGGCCGCTTGGTCCGTCCAGTCTGCTCTGACATTCGATCGCGACTGATTTATTTCCCCTCTCGACCTTCTGCTCCTAACATGCGACTGGTTCGGGGTTCGATCCCCGCGCCGACAGCAAGGAGATTCCTCCAGGCTCCTCCCACACTCCGGAGATGTGCCGGTTAGTGGGGTTACTCGGGAATTGTCCTGTTGCTTCGGATAGTCGGGAGCTCATCGGAGACTCGCTGGGCCTGGAGGGCCTTTTCCCGGCTGCATCTGTAAAAAAAAAGCTAATCAAACAGTGGGACGAGATCGGGCAGACACGGACTAGATGGGCCGGAGGGCCTGATTCCGTGCGGCAAGGGGCTGTAAGTTTACTGGGCCAGTCCCTCTGTTGAACTCGCTAATAAATTATCCATGGGGCAGCTTTGGGAAACGCAGACACAGGCTGGTCTATGTTATGCAAATCAGCCCAATAAACCAGCCCCTGCCTACACAAAACAGCTTTGAACAGCCGCTTTGAATAATTCATCAGCCTAATGGGCGTTCGGCACAGATTTTGATCTTCAAGGCAAATTATTGGCAGCGCCCCCTCCCCCCAGCTCAATCCTGGGCGGCGTTGTGCTGACGGCCGGCTGAATCATAGAGCACCTGTTAACCCGCTGGAGAACACACGCTCTCTGTTACCCACCTGGGTCGTTATTGTCACAGTTCCTTCGGCCCATCTAGTCCGTGCCGAATCCAGGGAGAAACGCTTTTGTCTGTGTGCCGCCCAGACGGGAGAAGGAGCGGAGGAACGGGGAAGGGCGGTGTAGGCTGGAGGGAAGATGGGCAGTTCGAGCCGGGTAGGTGCTGAGGTTGGGGATACAGAGGTAGGGAGTGTTAGATAGAGGAAGAGAGTGGGGGGGGGGTGAAGGTGAAGACAGATTGTAGGGAGGTAAGCAGGAACTCAAGGGGCTTCTGGAGCCGCACAGTGATAAATAAAGGAGGCAATAATAGGAACCAACAGGTGAGGAGTATAGAGGTTGGAGGGGGTTACAGAAATGGAGAGGGTGTAGGGCCAAAGGGGGGGGGGGGTTACAGAGATGGGGAGGAGGTGTAGAGGCTGGAGAAGATTTCAGAGACAGGGAGGGGTGTAGGGGACAGAGTGGTTTACGGAGATGGGGAGGGGTGTAGGGACCAGTGGGGATTACACAGACAACCTCTCCTTCAGCATCCACAGAAATATTCGCTGCACTCTCCTTTTTAGTCTAATAGCACAAGAACTGGACACAACAGTGGAAGCACAATCCCAGCAAAGTCTTGTACAACTGCGGCGGGACATCTCGTCTGCCCAGACTGATGAAGGCAAGCTGCAAACACTGCAAACAGCCTGTTGACTGCTGAACTCGTACGATGACAAGAGGGAAAAGTAGGGTGTGCAGCCAGGGCAGAAATGGCGAATACGAGGGGGCATAATTTTGAGGATTTGGCAGAAAGTGCAGGGGAGTTGTCAGGGGTAGTTGTTTACAGAGAGTGGTGGGTGTGTGGAACGTTCTGCCAGGGTGTAGTAGAGACAGGCACATCAGGGATGAGGGAAAAAATGAGGGTTGTGTGTGAGGAGGGTTAGATTGATCTGGAAGTAGGTTAAAGGGTGAGAACAACATTGTAGGCTGAAGGGTCTGAATTGTCCAAGAGTTGAGATTCTAAATCAGAGAAAGGCCAATTTTGATGGTATCAGAAAGGGTCCTGGGGAGTGCAGATTGGGAGAGGCGGTTTTCTGGCAAAGGTGTACTTGCTAAATGGGAGGCCTTCAAAAGTGAGATTTTGAGAGTAGAAAGCTTGTGCGTGCCTGTCAGAGTAAAAGGTGAAGATAGCAGGTTTATAAACCTTGGCTTTCAAGTGATATTGAGGCCCTGGTTAAGGAAAAAAAATGTATAGCAGTTGGACAAATGAGGTGCTTATGGAGCGCAAGCAATGCAACAGAACACTTAATAAAGAAATCGGAGGGTTAAAAGAAGGCACAAGGTTGCCCTAGCAGACAAGGTGAAGGAGAATCCTGAGGGACAAGGACCCTGTGGGACACCCCAGCAAAGATATTTAAATCACCCTTAGAAACGGGTGAGGCACCGGGGGCGGGAGGGTGGCCAAAGTTGTTCCAAGGTTTAAGAAAGGCTCTAAATATAAACCAGAAAATAATAGGCCAGTGAGCCTGGTATCAGTACTGGGAAGGGTCATGAGGTCAAGTATTTGGACGGACAGGGACTGGTTCAGGACAGTCAGCACGGCTTTGTGTGTGGCAGGTCATGTCTGACCAATCTGATAGAGGTTTTCGAGGGAGTTAGTTGAGGCAAGGCAGTGGACGTTGTCCACGTGGATTTAGCAAGGCATTTGATGAGGTTCAGTATGGGAGGCTGGTCAGGTACTTGGCAATCAGGATGAGGTAGGAAATTGGATTAGATACTGGTTGTGTGGGAGAAACCACAGTGTGGTCGTAGGTGGTTGCCTCTGAGTGGAGGCCTGTGACTAGTGGAGTGTCACAGGGATCGGTGCTGGGTCCGTTGCTGTTTGTCATCTATATCAATGATCTGAATGATAACGTGGTTCACTGGATCAGCAAATTTGCAGATGACACAACGAGATCGAGGACAGAGGCAGTGTGGCAGTGGACGTCAGATTAGATGGCAACCTCCTTGACATCAGGAGGCTCCACGCAACCACCAAACTCCGTGGAGAGTGGGTCCTGGAGCTGCAGTATGCAGACGACTGTGCTCTTGTGGTCCACACTCCGGAGGATCTGCAGACTGTCCTTACTTTGGCGGTGAGAGCGTACAGCAGGATGGGGCTGACTGTCAATACCACCAAGACAGAAGTGGTTTGCCACCCACCCTACCAGTCTTCACTGCTGGTGATGAAAAGCTGTCAGTAGCGCCATCTTTCACATATCTGGGGAGCATTCTCTCTGAGGATAGTGGCATTGACAACGACATCCAGAGCCGCATTAAACAGGCATCAGCTGCCTTTGGGAGACTTCAGCATTGAGTCTTTCAGAACAGGAGCCTTCGTCCCTCCACAAAGATCACCATATACCAAGCGGTCTGTGTCAGCACCCTCCTTTATACCTGTGAAGCTTGGGTAATCTACAGCCATCACATCAAGTCCTTGGAGAGCTTCCACATAAGCTGCCTTCAGCGCATCCTGGGAATTACCTGGCATGAGTGGGTGCCTCACACTGAAATACTTGTAAAGACCAACTGCAGAAGTATTGAGGCCATGATCACCCAGCCCAGCATCAGCTGCAGTGGCTGGGGCACGTGATAAGGATGCCCCCATGTCGGCTACCCCACAGAGTGTTATACGGCCAGCTACATCACGGTTAATGCTCAGCTGGGGGGCTGAAGAAGCGATATAAGGATCAGATGAAGAATCCTTTAAGGAAGTGCAAGATCAGACCTGAGGACCTGGAGGATGTTGCTGCTGACCGTAACACTTGGTGACAGCTGTGTAGGGACTGGGTTTGTATTCCGGAGATGGAAAGAACAACCAGAAGACAGCAAAAGAAAGCCGGGAGAAATGCAGCCATGGCTGCCGTCACTACCACATATACATGTCCCACCTGCAATAGAGCTTGTGGGTCTGGGATAGTCATCAAAGATCTCACTGTTAAAGGAGTGGACGTCGTCATCGGATTCCGATGGACAACCGAAGTAGAAGAATGTGTGTGTCCGTGTTCCGAGTCCGTGTTCTATGTTCTATGTTCAATGTTCTGTGTCCATGTTCTATGTTCTATATCCTGTGTCTGTAGAAACATAGAAAACCTACAGCACAATACAGGCCTGTCGGGCCACAATGCTGTGCCAAACACATCCCTACCTTAGAAATTACTAGGCTTACCTACAACCCTCTATTTTACTAAGCTCCATGTACCTATCTAAAAGCCTCTTAAAAGACCCTATCGTATCTGCATCCACCACCATTGCCGGCAGCCCATTCCACGCACTCACCACTCTCTGTGTAAAAACTTACCCCTGACATCTCCTCTGTACCTACTCCCCAGCACCTTAAACCTGTGTCCTCTTCTGGCAACCATTTCAGCCCTGGGGAAAAGCCTCCGACTATCCACACGATCAATGCCTCTCATCATCTTATACACCTCTATCAGGTCACCTCTCATCCTCCGTCTCTCCAAGGAGAAAAGGCCAAGTTTACTCAATCTCCCCAATCCAGGCAACATCCTTGTAAATCTCTGCACCCTTTCTATGGCTTCCACATCCTTCCTGTAGTGAGGCGACCAGAACTGAGCACAGATCCCCCAAGTGGGGTCTGACCAGGGTCCTATATAGCTGCAACATTACCTCTCAGCTCCTAAACTCAATTCCACGATTGATGAAGGCCAATACACCATACGCCTTCTTAACCACAGAGTCAATCTGCGCAGCTGCTTTGAGTGTCCTATGGACTCAGACCCCAAGATCCCTCTGATCCTCCACACTGCCAAGAGTCTTACCATTAATACTATATTCTGCCATCATATTTGACCTACCAAAATGAACCACTTCACACTTATCTGCCACTTCTCAGCCCAGTTTTGCATCCTATCAATGTCCCACTGTAACCTCTGACAGCCCTCTACACTATCCACAACACCCCAACCTTTGTGTCATCAGCAAATTTACTAAACCATCCCTCCACTTCCTCATCCAGGTCATTTATAAAACTCACAAAGAGTAAGGGTCCCAGAACAGATCCCTGAGGCACCCCACTGGTCACCGACCTCCATGCAGAATATTATCCGTCTACAATCACTCTTGCCGTCTGTTGGCGGGGCAGTTCTGGATCCACAAAGCAATGTCCCCTTGGATCCCATGCCTCCTTACTTTCTCAATAAGCCTTGCCTGGGGTACCTTATCAATTGCCTTGCTGAAATCCATATACACTACATCTACTGCTCTTCCTTCATCAATGTGTTTAGTCACATCCTCAAAAAATTCAATCAGGCTCATAAAGCATGACCTGCCCTCGACAAAGCCATGCTGACTATTCCTAATCTATTATTCCTCTCCAAATGTTCATAAATCCTGCCTCTCAGGATCTTCTCCATCAATTTACAAACCACTAAGGTAAGACTTGCTGGTCTATAATTTCCTGGGCTATCTCTATTCCCTTTCTTGAATAAAGGAACAACATGTGCAACCCTCCAATCCTCTGGAACCTCTCCCCTCCCCATTGATGATGCCAGAGGCTCAGCAATCTCATCCCTCACCTCTCACAGTAGCCTGGGGAACATCCCATCTGGTCCCGGTGACTTATCCAACTTGATGCTTTCCAAAAGCTCCAGCACATCCTCTTCCTTAATATCTACATGCTCAAGCTTTTCAGTCTGCTGTAAGCCATCACTACAATCAGCAAGATCCTTTTTCATAGTGAATACACACTTTCCCACTATCACACTTGATTGGTCCTATTCTTTCACGTCTTATCCTCTTGCTCTTCACGTACTTGTAGAATGCCTTGGGGTTTTCCTTAATCCTGCCCGCCAAGATCTTCTCATGGCCCCTTCTGGCTCTCCTAATTTCCTTCTTAAACTCCTTCCTATTAGCCTTATAATCTTCTAGATCTTTAACTCTACCTAGTTTTCTGAATCTTTTTGAAGCTTTTCTTTTCTTCTTGACTAGATTTATTACAGCCTTTGTACACCACAGTTCCTGTACCCTACCATATCTTCCCTGTCTCATTGGAACGAACCTATGCAGAACTCCACACATTTCTTCTATACTTTTACCTGAGAACATCTGTTTCCAATTTAAGCCTCCAATTTCCTGCCTGATAGCCTCATAATTCCCTTTACAATTTTCTAAATTGTCTGTTCCTATCTCCCTCCAATGTATGGTAAAGGAGACAGAATTGTGATCACTATCTCCAAAATGCTCTCCCACTTTGAGACCTGACACCTGACCAGGTTCATTTCCCAAAACCAGATCAAGTACAGTCTCCCCTCTTGTAGGCTTCTCTACATATTGTGTCAAGGAACCTTCCTGAACACACCTAACAATCTCCACCCCATCTAAACCCCTTGCTCTAGGGAGATGCCAATCAATATTTGGGAAATTAAGATCTCCCATCATGACAATTCTGTAATTATTACACCTTTCCAGGATCTGTTTCCCTATCTGCTCCTTGATATCCCTGTTACTAAGGGGCAGCCTATAAAAAACACCCAGTGAAGTTATTGACCCCTTCCTGTTCCTAATCTCCCCCCACAGAGACTCTGTAGACAATCCCTCCATGGCGTCCACCTTTACTACAGCCATGACACTATCTCTGATCAACAGTGCCATACCCCCACCTCTTTTGTCTCCCTCCCTGTCCTTTCTGAAACGACTAAAGCCCGGCACTTGAAGTAGCCATTCCTGTCCCTGCACCATCCAAGTCTCTGTAATGGCCACAACATCATAGCTCCAAGTGCTGATCCACACTCTAAGCTCATCCACTTTATTCATGATACTCCTCGCATTAAAATAGACAATCTCAAACCATCGGTCTGAGCGCATCCCTTCTCTATCACCTGCCTATCTGTGTTCTATGTTTGATGTTCTGTGTCTATGTTCAATGTTCAGTGTCTGTGTTCTATGATCTATGTTCTGCGTTCTGTGTCTGCCATCTGTGTCTGTGATCTATGTTCTGTGTCTATGTTCTGTGTCTGTTCTGTATCTATGTTCTGTGCCTATGTTCTGTGTCTGTGCTCTGTGTTTTGTGTTTGCATTCTGTGTCTGTGATCTATGTTCTGTGTTTGTGTTCTGTGTCTGCGTTCCATCTTCTGTGTCTGTGATCTATATTCTGTGTTTGTGTTCTGTGTCTGCGTTCCATCTTCTGTGTCTGTGATCTACGTTCTGTGTTCTGTGTCTGTGTTCTATGTTCTGTGTCTGCGTCTGCGATTTATGTTCTGTGTCTGTGTTCTATGTTCTGTGTCTGCGTCTGTGATTTATGTTCTGTGTCTGTGTTCTATGTTCTGTGTCTGCATTCTGTGTCTGTGTCTGCGTTCTGTGTTCATATGAGGTTCTGCTTCTCTGTAACCTAGCCCTGGATGTGGCTGGTTAGACACAGCCTCGTTATACGATCTTTCTGAAATCTGACACCTCCCCGGTCCAGTGCACTGGAGGGGACCCTCCTCTCCGTGCCCAAGGCAACTGCACAATGCCTGTCCCCCACTGGCAGCCCCCTGCTTAACACTTGCAACCCACCAGGAGGGAGGTGAGCACCAGGAGTCGATAGCCGAAGGAGGAAGGGGAGAGGACAAGACAGAGGACAGAACGGTGATACCCAGACCAGCACAGTGAGTACACTGTGACCTTGAAACCGAATCCAGTAATCATTTGACACTTTCATCCAGATCTGGTGACTCCAGGGAGGTGACCGGAGGGTTAAACAAACCCTGCCAGGCCGTTAGACCTAAACCTTCCCACAGATGCATTGTATCAACACCACCCTGTCTCTGTAACCACTGCACCCCTCTCCGTCTCTGTAACCCCCTCCAGCCTTCCACCTCGCCCCATCTCTGTGACCCCTCTGACCTCTACACCCCTCCGTGTGTCTGAATGTGTGAGAGTGTGTGTGAGCGTGTGCGTGTGAGTGAGAGTGTGTAAGAGAGAGAGGTGTGTGACTGTGTGAGTGAGCTCTGTGTGTGTGTGTGTGTGTGTGTGAGTGTGTGCGTGTGTGTGCATCTTTGTGAGAATGTTTAAGTGCAAGACTGTGTGTGCAAGTGCATGAATGGGTATGTGTGTGCGTATGTGTATATGAGTACATGTGTACACACTTGTGTGTGAGTGCATTGGTGTACAGATTTGTGTGAGAGCACATGTGTTGTGCGTGTGGATGTGAGTCAGTGCATGTGTATGTGTGATTGTAGGTTTGCAATGTGTGTGTCTGTGTGTCATTGTGTTTGTTTGTCTGTATTTGAGTCAGTTTGGCTGGGAATTGAGGAGCAACTTCTTCACCCAGAAGATGGTCAGTAACAACAGAGATACATTTAACAGGGACTTGGACAGGTATACGGATAGGAAAGGTTCAGAGGGATACGGACAGGTACATGGATAGGAAAGGTTTAGAGGGCTACGGACAGGTACATGGATAGGAAAGGTTTAGAGGGATACGGACAGGTACACGGATGGGAAAGGTTTAGAGGGATATGGACAGGTACACGGATAGGAAAGGTTTAGAGGGATATGGACAGGTACACGGATAGGAAAAGTTTAGGGGGATACGGACAGGTACACGGATAGGAAAGGTTTAGAGGCATACGGACAGGTACACGGATAGGAAAGGTTTAGAGGGATATGGACAGGTACGCGGATAGGAAAGGTTTAGAGGAATATGGACAGGTACACGGATAGGAAAGGTTTAGAGGGATATGGACAGGTACACGGATAGGAAAGGTTTAGAGGGATATGGACAGGTACGCGGATAGGAAAGGTTTAGAGGGATATGGACAGGTACGCGGATAGGAAAGGTTTAGAGGGATACGGACAGGTACACGGATAGGAAAGGTTCAGAGGGATACGGACAGGTACATGGATAGGAAAGGTTTAGAGGGATACGGACAGTTACACCGATAGGAAAGGTTTAGAGGGATACGGACAGGTACACGGATAGGAAAGGTTTAGAGGGATACGGACAGGTACACGGATAGGAAAGGTTTAGAGGGATACGGACAGTTACACGGATAGGAAAGGTTTAGAGGGATACGGACAGGTACACGGATAGGAAAGGTTTAGAGGGATACGGACAGTTACACCGATAGGAAAGGTTTAGAGGGATACGGACAGGTACACGGATAGGAAAGGTTCAGAGGGATACGGACAGGTACACGGATAGGAAAGGTTCAGAGGGATACGGACAGGTACACGGATAGGAAAGGTTCAGAGGGATACGGACAGGTACACGGATAGGAAAGGTTCAGAGGGATACGGACAGGTACACGGATAGGAAAGGTTCAGAGGGATACGGACAGGTACACGGATAGGAAAGGTTTAGAGGGATACGGACAGGTACACGGATAGGAAAGGTTTAGAGGGATACGGACAGGTACACGGATAGGAAAGGTTTAGAGGGATACGGACAGGTACACGGATAGGAAAGGTTTAGAGGGATACGGACAGGTACACGGATAGGGAAGGTTTAGAGGGATACGGACAGGTACACGGATAGGGAAGGTTTAGAGGGATACGGACAGGTACACGGATAGGAAAGGTTTAGAGGGATACGGACAGGTACACGGATAGGAAAGGTTTAGAGGGATACGGACAGGTACACGGATAGGGAAGGTTTAGAGGGATACGGACAGGTACACGGATAGGAAAGGTTCAGAGGGATGTGGGCCAATGTTGGTAAATAGAACTGGCTAGGAAGTTGGGCTGAAGGAGTTGTTTCTGTGATGTGAAGGTGCTGGAGAGGACAGGTAGGGAAAGGGGTGTGGGGGGGGGAGTGGACGGGGTTAGAGAAGGGGTGAGGGTCACTCACCAAATTGACTTTGAACAGGTGGATCTTTCTCTGACGGGTGACTTCCTCCAGCAGCTGAACCAAGAGGGGACGGGAGGTCCGATCGGGGGGATGCGAGTGGCCCAGGGTCTCCTGAGCAGCCATGTGGACCTGGACAAGGGCTTGGTCTTGGCCTTCATCGTACTGCTGTGCCTGCTGCTCGTGGCCATGATCGTCCGCTGTGCCCGAATGGTGATCGACCCGTACAGTGCCATCCCCACCTCCACCTGGCAGGAGGAGCAGATCAACAACTGACCCTCCATGGGGGAGGTGGGCGAGGGATTCACAGATCTGTGGCCTGGACGTCTCCTCCCCCCACCCCCCCGAGCTGCCCTCTCGCAGTCGGGCCGGCGCTGATGGAACCGCACTGCAGGACGGTCTCCCATCGATGTCTACGTCCCCTCTCTCTCATCCCATCCATCTCCACCTTTCCACTGCCCTTCTCGTGGAAACTGGCTTTTCAGCTGAACCCCTCCGAGGTGCCCATCGAAACCAGTCCCATTTGTTCATGTTTGGCCCACATCCCAAACCTTTCCCATCCTTGTACCCATCTGTATCCCTCTAAACCTTTCCTATCCGTGTACCTGTCCGTATCCCTCTAAACCTTTCCTGTCCGTATCCCTCTAAACCTTTCCTATCCGTGTACCTGTCCGTATCCCTCTAAACCTTTCCTATCCGTGTACCTGTCTGTATCCCTTTAAACCTTTCCTATCCGTGTACCTGTCCGTATCCCTCTAAACCTTTCCTATCCGTGTAACTGTCGAAGTGATTTTAAATGTTGTTAATGTACTTACCTCTATCCACCTGTACAGCCCATCCCATATTCTGACCACCCTTTGAGTAAAGAAGTTGCTCAAGTCCCCTTTAAAACTTTACCTCTCAAACCTGCTCCCTCTAGTCTGAGACTCCCCTACCCTGTGGAAAAGACTGTGACCACACCTTCTGTAACATCACCCTTTGCCCCACGGGAAACGGTCCCAGCCTGTCCAGTCTCTCCTCGTAACTCAGTCCGTCCAGACCCGGTGACGTCCCCGCGAATCTTTCCTCCCCTCACCGGGATGGTGCCCAGGACTGCGCACTCAACTCTGCGTGCCATCTCACTAACAGGTCGCTCGACTTTAAAATGACTTCCCGATTCCTGTGCTCACTGAGGAGTCCTGCAACGTCCTCCTGGCACCTCTCCATCTTCCCACCCAGGCGACTGCCTTTGAGGGAGAGAGAGTTGCTCGAGCGTGTGAAGCTCACTCCTCTTAAAGGAGTTGCATGCCCTTAGTTTGAAAGCAGTTCCCATTTCGAGTTTCTGCCCTCTCCACCACCCCTTCAGGGTCTTCAATATTTCAAACCCCACCCCCCCACTCTCCTGAAACACATGTTCAAATTGTGTATTTGTAAATAAAGTGTGTATCTCACCCAAATGCATGGCAACAATTTATTGGCTGCTGACGCTTTGATGCTGCGTTCAATTTCTCGGGATCCTCGTATTGCCTCATCCTCACCTCCCTCCGGAGGTTTGGAGTGGGGGGAGGCTGGCATCGTGAACTGCCGCAGGTTGTGTGGGGAAGGGGCTCCGACGGTGCTATCAGGGCGGGGGTTCTGGGATGGCAAAGGAACGATGAAGTATTTCTTGTTTCCTGGCATTTGTGAGTGTCTGGTCTGGATCTTGTTTGGAAATCTCAGAATTCCTTTGGAGGTGATTCTTCCAAAGGGAAAGGTCCAATAAACAGATTGCTAGTATTGACATTTTTTCGGAGAAAGGTACATTCTAATCAAATAATTTTCAAAAGCATTATTTTAGTTTATTTAAACTAATTAACGAGCTTCCAGTAGAAGTGGTAGAGGCAGGTTCGATTTTGTCATTTAAAGTAAAATTGGATAGGTGTATGGACAGGAAGGGAGTGGAGGGTTATGGGCTGAGTACGGGTCGGTGGGACTAGGTGAGAGTAAGCGATCAGCACGGACTAGAAGGGCCAAGATGGCCTGTTTCCGTGCTGTAATTGTTATATTTTACTGAAACATTGCATTTTTTCACTTTCTTACAGTTCATAATTTTAAAATGTAAAAAGTTTATTTTTTCTTGAATATCAGAGACATTTAAAACTTCCATTCTGACAGCAGGCTAAGCTTGAAGGCGTGGTTTTGTTTCTTTCAGGGTCCAGTGGGCTGACTTGCCTGCACCACCTTCTGATTACCTCCCTCTTCCACCGATATGAAGAGTGAATCAAGATTAGAATCTGGATTTCTGTCAGCAGTTATGGGGAAAAGGCAAGAGAGTGTGTTGGGGGGGGGGGGAAAATCAGCTATGATCGAATGGCTAAGCAGACTCAATGGGCTGACTGGCCTAATTTTGTTCCTATATCTTATGATAGATCTGAGAACGCACAGCAGATCTTTAATTATCCCCTGGAGAAGATGGGAGAGGCTCCTCCACCACAAAAGGTCATTCTATTCTCACTGCCCCTCCCTCCTCACTGTCCCTCCCACACCGCTGCCTCCTCACTCCCTCCTTACCGGCCCTACCACAACCTGGCTCTCCCCCCTCGCCGCCCCTCCTGACTTGTGGCATTCCGTCCTGCAATGCAGGAGCCCCTCGGGGAGCACCAGTCTGAGTTCCTGCAGTGCGGAAAAAACCCCTGACAGGGACATGGACCCACCGAGTTTTGGTCCCCTCATCTGAGGAAAGACATTCTTGCCATAGAGGGAGTACAGAGAAGGTTCACCAGATTGATTCCTGGGATGGCAGCACTTTCACATGAAGAAAGACTGGATCGACTAGGCTTATACTCACTGGAATTTAGAAGATTGAGGGGGGATCTTATTGAAACATATAAAATTCTAAAGGGATTGGACAGGCTCGATGCAGGAGGATTGTTCCTGATGTTCGGGGAGTCCAGAATGAGGGGTCACAGTTTAAGGATAAAGGGGAAGTCTTTTAGGACTGAGATGAGGAAAAACTTCTTCACACAGAGAGTGATGAATCTGTGGAATTCTCTGCCACAGGAAACAGTTGAGGCCGGTTCATTGGCTATATTTAAGAGGGAGTTAGATATGGCCCTTGTGGCTAAAGGGTATGGAGAGAAAGCAGGTACAGGGTTTTGAGTTGGATGTTCAGCCATGATCATACTGAATGGCAGTGCAGGCTCAAAGGGCCGAATGGCCTACTCCTGCACCTATTTTCTATGTTTCTATGAGTCTCCCACAAGCAATTAAGTGTCAGGGTCTGTTCCCTGGAATGGGGCGAAGGCGGAGCCAATGGCCTGCAGTATTGCAGCGCACCAGCAGAGGGCATCTGCAGCCGGTCAGCAGGACGGCCTGAGACTGACCCCTAGTGTCCGCCTTTCGTCACGCCGCAGAGTCCTCCAACCGCTGGAGGACCAGTCTAGCAAGCTCAAATTCAAGTTTATTGTCATCTGAGTGTACATATATACAACCGGACATTCTTCCAGACCACAGTGCACCCGTGATCAGGCAGTACATAAAATAAAATATTATCACAAATAAGTTAATAACAAAGCATGTTGTGGGCAGCAGGGGTAAACAGTCAACAGCTCCCTGTCCCAGTGACGAGACCTCGGTGGTGGCAGGGTGTGCATTCATCTCACAGCCCGAGGGGAGAAGCTGTTACCCAGTCTGGCAGTCGAGTCCTGGTCCTCCTGTACCCCCGTCCTGGTGGTAGTGGGTCAAAGAGATTGTGGGATGGTGGGAGGGATCCTCAACAATGCTTTGGGCTGTTTGTACACAATGCTCCCAGTAAATGCCACAAATAGAGGGGGTGGGAGACCCTGGTGATCCTCTCGGTGGTTTTTACTGTCCTGTCTTGTGGTCTGATACCTCACAGCTTCCATACCACACAAAGATGCAGCCGGACCGGATACTCAAGCGATGCTCCTGGTGAAAGTTGTTAGGATGGGGATGGAGAGCCTGTACACATCAGAAAGTGTAGACACTGCTGTGCCTTCTTGAGTAGTGAGGAGATGTTGTGGGTCCAGGTTAGATTATGTGCACACAAAGGAACTCTGTGCTCTTCAGCAGAGAATGTTCACCCTGCTCCTTCCTAAAGTCCACACTGGCCCCTTTCATCTTGTCCGTGCCGAGACTGTCTGACAAACCTCTCTGTATCATCGTTGCTGATGAAGGAAACCACGTTGTGTCAGCAGCGGACTTGAATGGGCGTGAGCTGGATCGGGCGCTGTGAGTTGTGAACAGATCCAGGTCGAACCGCATCGTCAAGTTCACTGCTGATACTACAGTGGTATCGTGGACTCTGATCCCCTTCCCTCACCCAGTGATCCCTCCGCCTATGTCGGAGCCCCTGCCGACTCACCTCTGTTGTGAGATACAACCGCAGATGCTGGAATTCTGAGATAAAAGTAGGTGGTGCTGGGAATATTGCTCCATGTCTTGGAGTGGCCATTGTTGTGAGTGGCCTAGGCTCAGGTAGGGTAAAGAATCTGGTAAGTCTCTCTTTTTGTTCTGAATTCTTCATTCCTCGTCTGTTAGAGTGTAGTAGTGCAGTGAGGGTGGCTCCAGGACAGTGATTTGCTCTGTGTGTGAGATGTGGCAAGTCTGGGAGACCTCCAGCCTCCTGGATAACCTTCTCAGAGAGCGTGTTGAGGAACTGAGGGGTGATAGATCGGAGCTACAGGGAGGTGGCCACCCTGGGGTTGCGGGAGACAGGTCAGGAGGGGAGCACCCCTGTGGCCATTCCCCTCAGTGATAGGTATACCATTTAGACACTGCTAAGGGGGGGGCGACCTACCGGGTGGGGGGGGGGGGGGGGGGAGTCGCAGTGACCAGGTCTCCGCGCTGAGTCTGGTGCTGTGGCTCAGAAGAGCAGAGAGGTGAAGAGGACTGCAGGTGAGAGGAGATTCCACAGTCAGAGGAACCGAGTGCGATAGACTCCCGGATGCCAGGTCAGGGATGTCTCAGAGCTGGTCCACGGCATTCTCAAGTGCCAGGTGAGCAGCCACTGAGGATAAAGATAGGGTGATTTGGCAGGTGGGCAACTGGTGCAGTGGCAGGGTTTCAGATCTTTGGATCTCTGGGATCTCTCCTGAGGAAGGAATGACCTGCAGAAAAAGGACAGGTTACACCTGAACCCGAGGGGGTCCAATATCCTTACGGGCAGGTTGACTAGAATCGTTCAGGTGGGTTTAAACTAATTTGTCAGGGGGATGGGAACCGGAGGGATAGGGCTGAGGATGAGGTAGTTGGTTGACAAACAGAGGCAATGTGCAGTGAGCAAGGAGAGGATGGTGATCGGGCAGAATTACAGTCAACAGGATGAGATGCAACGTAAATGGTGGACAGAAAGGTGGATACAGGACCGAAGGTGTTGTGTTTGAATGTGCACAGTATACAGACCAGGGTCCATGAACTTGTAGTACAGTTACAGATTGGCAGATATGGGCTTTACTGCATCTTGGCTGAAAGAAGGTTATAGCCTGAAGCTTAACGTCCAAGGGTACACATTGTATCGAAAGGGGAGGCAGGAAGGCAGATGGGGTGGCTCTGTTGGTAAAAAATGAATTCAAATCATTAGTAAAAGGTAAGAGGGCTGAATGATTGTGGATAGAGCTAATGAACTGCAAGGGTAAAAAGACCCTGAAGGAAGTTGTATACAGACCCCCAAAAGGAGTAAGGATGGGGTTTACAAGTTGCAACGGGAGATACAAAATGCAGGCCAAAAGGGCAATGTTACAATCGTCATGGGGGACTTAAGTATGCAGTAGATTTGGAAGATCAGGTTGGTGCTGGGTTCCAAGAGGAGAAGTTTCTAGAATACCTGTGAGATGGCTTTTCAGAGCAGCTCCTGGTTGAGCCCACTAAGGACCAGCTGTTCTGGATTGGGAGTTGTGTAATGAACCAGAATTGATTAGAGAGCTTAAGGCAAAAGAACCCTTAAGGGAAAATGATCATAATATGTTTGAATTCACCCTGAAATTTGAGAGGGAGAAGCTAAAGTCAGATGTATCAGTTTTACGGTGGAGTAAAGGGAATTACAGAGGCCTGAGAGAGGAGTTGGCCAGAATTGATTTGAATTGAACACCGGCAGGGATGATGGCAGAGCAGCAATGGCTGGAATTTCTGGAAGCAATTCAGAAGGCACAGGATATATTGATTCTAAAGAAGAAGTAATCTAAAGGCAGGATGACAGAACCATGGCCAACAAGGGAAGTCAAAGCCAATGTAAAAGCCAAAGGGAGGGCATATAATAAAGCAAAAATGAGTGGTAAGTTACAGGATTGGGAAGCTTTCAAAAACTAACAGAAGACAACTAACAAAAGTGATAGAAACATAGAAAACCTGCAGCACAATACAGGCCCTTCGGCCCACAAAGCTGTGTTGAACATGTCCCTACCTCAGAACTACCTTGGCTTACCCATAGCCCTCTATTTTTCTAAGCTCCATGTAGCCATCCAGGAGTCTCTTAAAAGACCCTATCGTTTCCAACTCCACCACCGTCGGCAGCCCATTCCACGCACTCACCACTCTCTGCGTAAAAAAAACTTACCCCTGACATCTCCTCTGTAAGCACAAACACCTTAAACCTGTGCCCCCTCATGCTAGCCATTCAGCACTGTCAAATAACCTCTGACTATTCACACGATCAATGCCTCTGATCATCTTATACACCTCCATAAGAAGGAAAAGATGGAATACGAAGTTAAGTTAGCCAATAATATTAAAGAGGATACCAAACATTTTTTAGATACATGAGGTGTAAAAGAGAGTAGATTTCATACTGGTGAAGAATGATGCTAGACAGGGAGTAATGGGAGACAAAGAAATGGAGAATGAACTGAATAAGTATTTTGCATCCGTCTTCACTGTGGAAGACACTAGCAGTGTGCCAGAAATTTGAGTGTCCTGGGGTAGAAGTGAGTGAAGTTGCCATTACTAGAGAGAAGGTTCTCGGGAAACTGAAAGGGCTGAAGTCACCTGGACCAGATGGACTACACCCTATGGTTCTGAAAGAATTGGCTGAAGAGATTGTGGGGGCATCAGTAATGATCTTTCAAGACTCACTAGATTCTGGCATGGTTCCAGAGAGCTGGAAAATTGCAAATGTCACTCCACTCTTCAAGGGAGAGGCAGAAGAAAGGAAATTATGGTCAGATAGGATGCTGGAGTCGATTGTTCAGGATGTGGTTTGGGGGTGTTTGGAGCCACATGATAAAATGGGCCTTAGTCAGCATGGCTTCCTCAAGGGAAAGACTTGCCTGACAAATCTGTTGGAAGTTTTTGAATAGATAAAGGAGAATTGGCAGATATTGTAATGTGTGCTTGGATTTTCAGAAGGCTTTTGAGCTTAGGAGGATTTAAGGTGCCTAACGGCAACTCCTTTGCTGGCATCTTCGGAAACAGCTCCATTTCCATCTTTAATATCTCTATTTTCCCCTTTTGAAGACCCTGACCTGGAGTTAGACGCTGACTGTGGTTCTTTGTGGGAATGGGACCCGCTCTCGGGGTCTCACGAATGGCCAGGGGCTTCGTTCACCTTCGGAGGACCGAGATTTCGTGGCTCTGGGGACGGGGGGAGGGGGGATCGGAGGTTGTCGCCTCTGCAGGAGACCGGTGTGGCGTGGGAGACGGAAGATCTGAGGCCGCGTGCCCAGAGACCCGAGATCTTTGGGCACTGAGCTCGGAAAAAGTGACGCACAGACTGTTAACATGGTAAACCAGCGAGTTGTTTGTTACGTCTCCCCTCTCGCTGTGAAATGAAGACTCCCCTTTCTCCCTTGTTAGGAAGAGAGAGCCTGTGGTAGGTTGAATACCGGGTGAACGAGTAGTCATTAAGTACTGCACGTCTGTGTCTTTGCTGTTGCTTTGCTCACGCTTGAGTGCTCAGTGGTGATACCAATGGTTTTGTTTGCCAGTCGGGGGGGGGGAATTGTTGATTGCTGCTTCTTACATGCAGGAGGGGGGAGCTGGGGGGGGACTTTGGGGTCCCAACATTTAACTGTCGTTCATTCTTCGGGGCACTCCTCTGTTTTTCATGGATGTTTGTGAAGAAAAAGCATTTCAGGATGTACATTGTATACATTTCTCTGACATTAAATGTACCTCTGAAACAAGGTGCAATGCCTGAGGCTGCTTTAGCAGTTAAGAGCCCATGGTATTACAGGAAAGATACTAACATGGACAGAGCATTAGCTGATTGGAAAGAGGCGAAGAATGGGAATAAAGGGAGCCTTTTCTGGTTGGCAGCCAGTGAATAGTGGTGTTCCACAGGGATCTGTGTTGGGACCATTGCTTATTATGTTATATTTCAATGACTTGGCTAATGGAATTCATGGCTTTGTGGCAAAGTTTGTTTACGATACAAAGATAGGTGGAGGGGCAGATAGTTTAGAGGAAGTAGAGAGGCTACAGAAGGACTGACAGATTCGGAGAATGGACAAAAAGAGGCAGATGGAATACAGTGTTGGGAAATGTATGATCATGCACTTCGGTAGGGTTAAAAAAAAGGGTCGACTATTTTCTAAATGGAGAGAAAATGTGAAAACTGAGGTGCAAAGGGATTTGGGAGTCCTCGTGCAGATGTAAGAGTATGGATGTAACGTTGAGGATTTCTAAGGCACTGGCGAAGCCTCGCTCGGAGCATCGTGAGCAAATTCAGGTCCCTTATCTAAGAAAGGATGTGCTGACATTGGAGGAGGTTCACAGAAGTAATTCCAAGTTTGAATGGCTTGTGGTATGAACAGCGTTTGATGGAGCTGGGCCTGTGCTCGTTAGAAGGCTGGTCATGTTTAACCAATCTATTAAGAGTTTTTTGATAAAGTTACCGGTAAAGTGGATAAAGGGAAGGCAGTGGATGTTGTCTACATGGATGTAAGGCCTTTGACAAGGTCCCACATGGGAGGTTAGTTAGGAAGATTCAGTCGCTAGGTATACGTGGAGAGGTAGTAAATTGGATTAGACATTGGCTCAATGGGAGAAGCCAGAGAGTGGTAGTGGAGGATTGCTACTCTGAGTGGAGGCCTGTGACTAGTGGTGTGCCACAGGGATCAGTGCTGGGTCCATTGTTATTTACCATCTATATCACTGATCTGGATGATAATGTGGTAAATTGGATCAGCAAATTTGCTGATGGTACAAAGATTGGAGGTGTAGTGGACAGTGAGGAAGGTTTTCAAAGCTTACAAAGGGATTTGGACCAGTTGGAGAAATGGGCTGGAAAATGGCGGATGGAGTTTAATACAGACAAGTGTGAGGTATTGCACTTTGGAAGGACAAACCAAGGTAGAACATACAAGGTAAATGGTAGGGCACTGAGGAGTGCAGTTGAACAGAGGGATCTGGGAATACAGATACACAATTCCCTAAAAGTGGAGTCACAGGTGGATAGGGTCATAAAGAGAGCTTTTGGTACATTGGCCTTTATAAATCAAAGTATTGAGTATAGGAGTTGGAATGTTATAGTGAGGTTGTATAAGACATTGGTGAGACCGAATTTGGAGTATTGTGTGCAGTTTTGGTCACTGAATTACAGGAAGGATATGAATAAGGTTGAAAGAGTGCAGAGAAGGTTTACAAGGATTTTGCCAGGACTTGAGAAACTGAGTTACAGAGAAAGGTTGAATAGGCTAGGACTTTATTCCCTGCAGCGTAGAAGAATGAGGGGAGACTCGATAGAGGTATATAAAATTATGAGGGGTATAGATAGAGTGAATGCAAGCAGGCTTTTTCCATTGAGGCTAGGGGAGAAAAAAACCAGAGGACATGGGTTAGGGGTGAAGGGGAAAAGTTTAAAGGGAACATTAGGGAGGCTTCTTCACGCAGAGAATGGTGGGAGTGTGGAATGAGCTGCCAGATGAAGTGGTAAATGTGGGCTCACCTTTAACATTTAAGAAAAACTTGGACAGGTACATGATGAGAGGTGTATGGAGGGATATGGCCCAGGTGTAGGTCAGTGGGACCAGGCAGAAAAATGGTTCAGCACAGCCAAGAAGGGCCAAAAGGCCTGTTTCTGTGCTGTAATATGGTTCTATGATTCTAGAATTCAGCAAAGGGGTGAATCTATTGAATGCTGAAAGACCTCGACAATCAATGTGGAGACGATGCTTCCTATGGCGGGGGAGGACACAGCCTCAAGGTCTCCTTTGAGAATGGAGATGGGGAGGAATTTCTTCAGCCAGAGAGCGGTGAATCTGTGGAATTCATTGCCACAGGTGGCTGTGGAGGCCGAATCGATGGGTATATGTAAGGAGGGATTTATAGATTCTTGATTAGTTATGGCATGAAGAGACACGGGAAGGCGGCAGGAGGCTGGGGCCGAGAGGGAAAATGGGGCAGTGTGATGATATGGAGGAGCAGACTGGATGGGCCAAATGGCCTGACTCTGGGACACCCTGCAGCTGTGGCGAGAGAGAGAGTGTGTCCAACAAACGACCTGAAACCTGAAACTCTGTTTTCTCTCTCTCCTCCCCAACTGATTGACCACAGTGCTGCTGCAAACATGAAACAATTCCTCCTCACATTTCCATTTGAATTTTAGCCCAGAGATTGAAAACTGCTCTGACATGAAGATTTAGGAGAGCATAGTTCATTGAAGGGAGCTTCTCAGAATTTCTTCAGGCAGATCCAGAGACCCACATTCAGTCCTGCCTTCTGGGGCTGTGTGCGTGTGTGTGTGTGTCTGTGTGTGTCTGTGTGTGTGTGACTGTGTGTGTGTGTGACTCTGTGTGTCTGTGTGTCTGTGTGTGACTCTGTGTGTCTGTGTGTGACTCTGTGTGTCTGTGTGTGTGTGACTGTGTGTCTGTGTGTGTGTGACTCTGTGTGTCTGTGTGTGTGTGACTGTGTGCGTGTGTGTGTGTGTGTGTGTCTGTGCGTGTGTGTGTGTCTGTGTCTGTGTGTGACTGTGTGTGTCTGTGTCTGTGTGTGTCTGTGCGTGTGTGTGTGACTCTGTGTGTGTCTGTGTGTGTGTGTGTGTGTGTGACTGTGTGTGTGTGTGTGTGTGACTCTGTGTGTGTCTGTGTGTGTGTGTGTGTGTGTGACTGTGTGTGTGTGTGTGTGTGACTCTGTGTGTGTCTGTGTGTGTGTGTGTGTGTGACTGTGTGTGTGTGTGTGTGTGTGTGTGACTGCGTGTGTGTGACTGTGTGTGTGTGCGTGTGTGACTGTGTCTGTGTGACTGTGTGTCTGTGTGTGACTGTGTGTGTCTGTGCGTGTGCGTGTGTCTGTGTGTGTGTGACTGTGTGTGTCTGTGTGTGTGACTGTGTGTGTCTGTGTGTGTGTCTGTGTGTGACTGCGTGTGTGTGTGTCTGTGTGTGACTGTGTGTGTGACTGTGTGTGTCTGTGTGTGTGTCTGTGTGTGACTGCGTGTGTGTGTGTCTGTGTGTGACTGCGTGTGTGTGACTGTGTGTGTGTGCGTGTGTGACTGTGTCTGTGTGACTGTGTGTCTGTGTGTGACTGTGTGTGTCTGTGCGTGTGCGTGTGTCTGTGTGTGTGTGTGACTCTGTGTGTGTGTCTGTGTGTGTGTGACTGTGTGTGTCTGTGTGTGTGTGTCAGTGTGTGTGTGTGTCTGTGTGTGTGTGTGTCTGTGTGTGTGTGTGTGTGTGTGTGACTGTGTGTGTGTGTGTGTCTGTGTGTGACTGCGTGTGTGACTGTGTGTGTGTGCGTGTGTGACTGTGTGTGTGTGTGCGTGTGTATGTGACTGTGTGTGTGTGTATGTGACTGTGTGTGTGTGTCTGTGTATGTGACTGTGTGTGTCTGTGTGTGACTGTGTGTGTGACTGTGTGTGTGTGTGCATGTGTGTGTGACTGTGTCTGTGTGTGACTGTGTCTGTGTGTGACTGTGTCTGTGTGTGACTGTCTGTGTGTGAATGTCTGTGTGTGTGTGACTCTGTGTGTGTGTGTGTGACTGTGTGTGTGTGTGTCTGTGTGTGTGACTGTGTGCGCGTGTGTGACTGTGTGTGTGAGACTGTGTGTCTGTGTGTGTGACTGTGTGTGTGTGTGACTGTGTGTGTGTCTGTGTGACTGTGTGTGTATGTGACTGTGTGTGTATGTGACTGTGTGTGTATGTGACTGTGTGTCTGTGTGTGTGTGACTGTGTGCATGTGTGACTGTGTGTGTGAGACTGTGTGTGTGTCTGTGTGTGTGTGTGTGTGTGACTGTGTGTGTGTGACTGTGTGTGTGTCTGTGTGAGTGTGTATGTGACTGTGTGTGTGTGTGTGACTGTGTGTGTATGTGACTGTGTGTGTATGTGACTGTGTGGACTGTGTGTGTGTGACTGTGTGTCTGTGTGTGTGTGACTCTGTGTGTGTGTGACTGTGTGTGTCTGTGTGTGTCTGTGTGTGACTGTGTGTGTGACTGTCTGTGTGTGACTGTGTCTGTGTGTGACTGTGTCTGTGTGTGACTGTGTCTGTGTGTGACTGTCTGTGTGTGTGACTGTGTGTCTGTGTGTGTGTGACTCTGTGTGTGTGTGACTGTGTGTGTGACTGTGTGCGCGTGTGTGACTGTGTGCATGTGTGACTGTGTGTGTGAGACTGTGTGTCTGTGTGTGTGTGTGACTGTGTGTGTGTGTGACTGTGTGTGTGTCTGTGTGACTGTGTGTGTATGTGACTGTGTGTGTATGTGACTGTGTGTGTATGTGACTGTGTGTGTGTGACTGTGTGTCTGTGTGTGTGTGACTCTGTGTGTGTGTGACTGTGTGCATGTGTGACTGTGTGTGTGAGACTGTGTGTCTGTGTGTGTGTCTGTGTGTGTGTGACTGTGTGTGTGTCTGTGTGAGTGTGTATGTGACTGTGTGTGTGTGTGTGTGACTGTGTGTGTATGTGACTGTGTGTGTATGTGACTGTGTGGACTGTGTGTGTGTGACTGTGTGTCTGTGTGTGTGTGACTCTGTGTGTGTGTGACTGTGTGTGTGTCTGTGTGTGTGACTGTGTGTGTGACTGTGTGTGTGGCTGTGTGTGTGGCTGTGTGTGTGGCTGTGTGTGTGGCTGTGTGTGTGACTGTGACTCTGTGCGTGTGTGTGTGTGACTGTGACTCTGTGCGTGTGTGTGTGTGACTGTGACTCTGTGCGTGTGTGTGTGTGACTGTGTGTGTGTCTGTCTGTATGAGTGTGTATGTGACTGTGTGTGTCTGTGTGTGTGTGACTGTGTGTGTGTGAGTGTGTGTGTGTGACTGTGTGTGTGTATGTGTATGTGTGTGTATGTGACTGTGTGTGTGAGTGTGTGTGTGTGACTGTGTGTGTGTATGTGTGTGTATGTGACTGTGTGTGTGACTGTGTGTGAGTGTGAGTGTCTGTGTGTGTGTATGACTCTGTGTGTGTGTGTGTGTGACTGTGTGTGTGTCTGTGTGAGTGTGTATGTGACTCTGTGCGTGTGTGTGTGTGACTGTGTGTGTGTGTGACTGTGTATGTGACTGTGTGTGTGTCTGTCTGTATGAGTGTGTATGTGACTGTGTGTGTGTCTGTGTGTGTGTGACTGTGTGTGTGTGAGTGTGTGTGTGTGACTGTGTGTGTGTGTATGTGTGTGTGTATGTGACTGTGTGTGTGTCTGTGTGTGTGTGACTGTGTGTGTGTGTGAGTGTGAGTGTCTGTGTGTGTGTATGACTGTGTGTGTGTGTGTGTGTGTGACTGTGTGTGTGTGTGACTGTGTGTGTGTCTGTGTGAGTGTGTATGTGACTCTGTGTGTGTGTGTGTGACTGTGTGTGTATGTGACTGTGTGTGTATGTGACTGTGTGGACTGTGTGTGTGTGACTCTGTGTGTGTGACTGTGTGTGTGGCTGTGTGTGTGGCTGTGTGTGTGGCTGTGTGTGACTGTGACTCTGTTCGCGTGTGTGTGTGAGTGTGTGTGTGTGACTCTGTGTGTGTGTGGCTGTGTGTGTGACTGTGACTCTGTGCGTGTGTGTGTGTGTGAGTGTGTGAGAGTGTGTGTGTGACTGTGTGTGTGTGACTGTGTATGTGACTGTGTGTGTGTCTGTCTGTATGAGTGTGTATGTGACTGTGTGTGTGTCTGTGTGTGTGAGTGTGTGTGTGTGACTGTGTGTGTATGTGTATGTGTGTGTATGTGACTGTGTGTGTGTCTGTGTGTGTGTGACTGTGTGTGTGTGTGTGTGTGAGTGTCTGTGTGTGTGTGACTGTGTGTGTCTGTGTGTGTGTGACTGTGTGTGTATGTGTATGTGTGTGTATGTGACTGTGTGTGTGTGACTGTGTGTGTGTGTGACTGTGTGTGTGTGTGTGTGAGAGAGATAGTGTGAGTGTGTATGTGTGAGAGAGATTGTGTGTGTGTGAGAGAGAGTGTGTGTGTGAGAGAGAAAGAGATTGTGTGTGTGTGAGTGTGTGAGAGTGTGTGACTGTGTGTGTCTGTGTGTGTGTGACTGTGTGTGAGTGTGTGTGACTGTGTGTGTGTGACTGTGTGTGTGTGACTGTGTGTGTGTATGTGTATGTGTGTGTATGTGACTGTGTGTGTGTGTGACTGTGTGTGTGTGTGTGTGAGAGAGATAGTGTGAGTGTGTATGTGTGAGAGAGATTGTGTGTGTGTGAGAGAGAGAGTGTGTGTGTGTGAGAGAAAGAGATTGTGTGTGTGTGAGTGAGTGTGTGAGTGTGTGTCTGTGTGTGTGAGTATGTATGAGTGTGTGACTGTGTGTCTGTGTGTGTGTGTGATTGTGTGTGTGTATGTGTGTGAGTGTGTGTGCGTGTGTGTATGTGTGAGTGTGTGTGTGTATGTGACTGTGTGTGTCTGTGTGTGTGTGTGAGTGTCTGTGTGTGTGTGTGAGTGTGTGTGTGTTTTTGTGTGTGTCTGTGTGTGTGAGTGTGTGTGTGTGTGTTTTTGTGTGTGTGTGTGTGTGTGTGAGTGTGTGAGTGTGTGTGTGTGTGTGTGTGTGTGTGTGTGTGTGTGTGTTTTTGTGTGTGTGTGTGTGTGTGTGCGTGTGTGTGTATATAACTGCCAGCATGTGTGTATGTGTGTGTTCTCCTTGTCACCGCAAAGGTTTCCCCCAGGCTCCGGTTCCCTGAAGGGTAGAATCTGGAGGAGGGTGGGGAGAATGGGAATGGGTGTCACGGACTCAGTCAGCTGAACAGCCCGTTTGTTTATTGAGCCTGCTTGGCCCTTCCAGCCCTGTAGACCAGCAACCTGATTTAATCCGAGCCTGATCACCAGACAGTTTAGAATGACCAGTTAACCTACCAACTGGTAGGTCCTTGGACTGTGGGTGGAAACTCGAGCACCCGGACGAAACACATGCAGTCAGAGGGAGAACATACAGGCAGTGGTGGGAATTGAACCTGGGTCGTGTGTACTGTAATGTGTTGTGCTAACCACTTCACTACTGTGCTGCCAGGTGAGTCTAGAATTCTATGACCTGATCTATATTGTTTTTGGGTGTCTTAGACAGAATCTAGTCCGAGGCTGGATGCTCCAAACACAGATCCTTTCTGATAAATCTCAGCCACTCTCTCGATCTTCCTGCTAACCATGAAGCTGGCCAGACCCTCCAGTCAGGGAGAATTCACTGAAGATTGAATCTGCTCCGCCCAATCGGTGATTTCCTTGTGCATCTCCAGGCCAAAGATCCTTGACCAACCTGTCCCATGTAAGCACGTTGCCCTCCAACCTTCCCTCTCCACAGCGGGTGCCCAAGGGTCAGGAATTGGAGGGGGGGATGATGACGTGCAGCCAGACCCCAGAACATAGAGCAGCGGGTGTTGCTCAAGATTTCCAGCACCTGCAGAATTGGCGCCTTAAGGTTATGGGGCATCTTAGACACGCAGTGGTGGCTCCAGAACGCACGACTGGATGAACATATCCTGACTGGTTGCATCATGGTCTGGGATGGTCATTCAAATGTACGAAACCGTAGACTATTGTGGACTCAGGCCAACACATCATGGGCACATTCCTCCCCGCCATCTGTCGTACGTAAAAGGCAACATCCAAGATCAAATGTAGGTGATTGCATCTTCTCACAGCTTCTGTCAGGCAGGAAGCCTCAGGTCCCGTCACCAGGTTCCCTTCAACCGTTTGGTTCTTGAATCTACTTTCACAGAAACACTATGACCACTCCTCACTACAACAGACTTTTTGTTCTAATTATGTTCTTTTAGAATCACAGTCAGTATCACTAAACTGTGCTGAACTATTAATCTGCCCGGTCCCACCAACCTGCACCCAGGCCATCACCTCCCATACCTTTCCCATTCATCTACCACTCCAAACTTTTCTGAAATGTCAAAATCCACCAATCCTGCTGACAACTCACACCACCTTCCTACTGAAGAAGTTTCCCTTCATGTTCCCCTTAAACATTTCACCTTTCACCCTTGACCCATGACTTCGGGTTGTAGTCTCACCCGATCTCAGTGAAAAAAAATCTGCTTGCATTTATCCTATTGATGCCCCTCATAATTCTGTAGACCTCTGTCAAATCCCCCTCATTCTCCTACACTTCAGGGAATAAAGTCCTCTCCTATTCAACCTTTCCCTATAGTTCAGGTTCTCAAGTCCTGGCAACATCCTTGTAAATTTTCTCTGAACTCTTTTGATCTTACATCTGTCCTGCAGAGAAATGACCAAACCTGTGCACAACACTCCAAACTAGACCTCACCAATGCCTCGTACAATTTCAACATAGCATCCTAATTCCTGTACTCAATAAAGACACAAAATGCTGGCAGAACTCAGCAGGCCAGACAGGAGGTAGCGACGACATTTCGGGCCAAAACCCTTCATCACAAAATTCCAGCATTTTGTGTTTTTATTTATTTCCGGCCTCTGCAGATTCACTCGTGTTGCTCCTGTACTCAATACTTTGATTTATGAAGGCCAAAGCACCAGAAGCTCTCTTTATGATCCTAACTACCTGGGAAGCCACGTTCAAGGAAAGTGAACTAGTGCAAGAGAAGAAGAGTAAGGGGCCACGGGCCATTCAGCAATCCAACAGCAGAGGGGGTAGGAGCCGTCCCTGAAGTTTCAGCTTTCTGTACCGTTTCCCTCACTGTAATACAGCAAGAAAGAGTCTGTGAATCCTTTGCAATTATCTGGTTTTCCGCATTAATTACTCATCAAGTGTGGTCTGATCTTCATCTAAGTCACAAAAAATCCCCCCACTATTTTCCTAAAGTAATAACACACAAACATTTGTACTACCTTTTCATCACATTGTTTAAACAATCACAGTCTAGGTTCAAAAAAAGCATGTGACCCTCTGGAGTAATGCCTTCTACAAAAGCTATTTGGAGTCTGGAGTTCCAATCAATGGGATGAGATTGGAGGTGTGGGTTGTAGAGGAGCTCGGCTCTATAAAAAAGACACAGAAAGTCAGAAATCTCTTGAACTCGCTAAAGTCTCTGTTCACTGTAAGAAAACACTGAACTGGAATGTTGTTCATGGAAGGACACCAGGGAGGAAACCATTGCTCTCCAAAATAAAATATTGCGGCAGGTCTCACGTTTGCAAAAGACCCCCAGGGTGTTCCACAACACTTCTGGGACAATATTATGTGGACAGGTACAACAGAAGTTGAATTTTTGTGGCAGAAATGCACACTTCTATGTTTGGAGGAAAAAGGGCACTGCACACCAGCCCCAAAACTGCATGATGGTTTGGGGCCCCGGGACAGCTTGCAGTCATTGAGGGAACGATGAATTCAAAATTGTATCAGGACATTTTACAGGAGAATGTCAGGGTAGCAGTCCGTCACCTGAAGCCTAATAGAAGTTGGATGTTGCAACAAGACAATGATCTGAAAGACAAGAGTAAATCAACAACAGAACAGGTTGAAAAGAAAATCCATGTTTTGGAGTGGCCAAGTCAGAGTTCAGACCTTAACCCAATTGAGGCGCTGTGGAATGGCCTGAGGAGGGCTGTTCATACAAGGCATCCCAGAAGTATCGATGAACTGAAACAGTTTTGTACGGAGGATCACTGAGCAAATCTGATCAGCAACTACAGGAAACATATGGAGGAGATTATTGTTGCTAAAGAAGGTTCTACCTGTTATTAAACATAAGAGTTCACAAACTTTTTCCTACCTGGACTGTGAATGACTAAACAATGAAGAAAAGAAAAGTACAACTGTTTGTGTGTTGTTTGTTTAGGCAGATTGTGTTTGTCCATCTTTGTGCCTTAGATGAAGTCAGACTGCAATTTATGCAGAAAACCAGGTAATCGTAAAGGGATTCACAGACGTCTTCCTGCAACCCTATGTCCCAGATGGTGAGGGTTCGTAGTGATGAACGCCACCCTCCTGAGGAGGAGGATTTCCTCATTGTTAAGTGGAACTATGCTTCCCTTGTGAATGTTGCCCATCCCATGCTGCTGAAGGAAGCTTCTCCTTGCTCCTGTGCGGGCCTGGACTTGAGCAGGCGACAGCTGTACTTGACTCTGATCTTGACCTCTGGTCCCTACCCCTCCCCCAGCTCTGTTAACTGCCCCAAAACAGAACACCCCTCAGACCAAAAATAAATCAATTGTAGCTTTATTTTCTTTGAATATTGCTGTGCCAAAGTCTTTCAGTGAAAGAGCAACGATGTGGTGCCCGACCCCAGCAGTAGCACGGTTCAAACAAAACACCAGATGTGTGATTCGGTTATATATAGATATATATATATTTCTTTAAAAAATATATATTTCTTTAAAAAAACTATTCTGGGTGACTACAATTCTGGGCTGGGTCGAGGTGGGGTGGGGGGGAGGGAAGGTCAAGTTCCACCCCTTGGGATTTTGCGCCACTCCTTCTTGACCAGGATGCGGACATGGGGCAGGGAACGAACTTGAGCTGGCAGTTAGCGAGTGCCCAATCGGCCAAATCCACTGGTAGAATGGAGGGGTGTATTGGATGAAGGGTAGAGGTGATTTAAGGGGGGGGAAGACAGAGAGAGAGAGAGAGAGACAGACAGACAGACAGACACACACACACATACAAAGGCAGACACAGAGACCTCTCCACTACCCTACACCCCGATCCCACCCCTACGTGGGAAGGGGACGGAATAGTCCCAGCCCCTTCCGCTAATGCAAAAGCAACTCTCATTCCAACCCATCCTGACTGAATGCACAGGAAGTTGGGCTTGTGCCCCTCCCAACACCCCACCCCTGAGGAATAGAAAGATTCTGTCCGTTAAGCTACGGGGAAAAGAAAACTGAATCAAAGGAAAAGACCAGAGGAAGCATCAGCGGTTCGGTCAGACATGCAGACTCAGGATTTATTCCGAGGCCTCGTTAAATCTTTTGCAACTTCTCCCCGACCACCATGGGATTCTCCTTCCGGATCTTCTCGGCTGCATCCGCTTTGTAGTCGAAGTGACAGTCATGCATGTCGGAATATCTGTGCACCGAGCAGTACAAGTTCCCACACCGGCACTCGAAGCCTGCAATTCCAGGCAGGGCGGCAACGTCAGATTGGGTCTGGCTTCAGTCACAAACCCATCCATTCCCCGTCCCTCCACCCCTCCCATTCTTAACCCAGTCAAGTCATTTCCTCAACTTGGGCCAGCTGAACCTCTCACCCCAGTACAACTCCTTCCAGACCCCTTGTGTCCTAAAACCTCTGTCCCTTTCTGCTTTCCAGACACTCTTGTCCTACAACCCCTCCCACACACGTCCCAAACCCACTCTCTGTCACAAAGCCCGCTCCTCTCCCCCTTCTCAAACCCCCTGCATCCCAAATCTTCCCCCCAGCCCACTCCCATCTTACCAAAGACCAGTCAAGTCACCATAAACAAACCCTTCCTTCCACAACCACTCCCCTTCCAAACCCATCCATCTCGCCTCTCCTGTAACCCATTCCAAGCCTTCCCCTCGCCCCCTCCCCAATCGAGGATCAGTCCCCACTCCCCACCCTACCTGCCTCATCCAAAACCATCCCTTCCCAACCCCCAGGACAAGCAATTTTATTCCCACTCATCCTAACCCAAGCCAAACTAACCTCCCTCCAACTCCCCCCACCTTTCCCTTCCAACTCCCCCCACCTTTCCCTTCCAACTCCCCCCACCTTTCCCTTCCAACTCCCCCCACCTTCTCCCTCCAACTCCCCCCACCTTCTCCCTCCAACTCCCCCCACCTTTCCCTTCCAACTCCCCCCACCTTTCCCTTCCAACTCCCCCCACCTTTCCCTTCCAACTCCCCCCACCTTCTCCCTCCAACTCCCCCCACCTTCTCCCTCCAACTCCCCCCACCTTTCCCTTCCAACTCCCCCCACCTTTCCCTTCCAACTCCCCCCACCTTTCCCTTCCAACTCCCCCCACCTTTCCCTCCAACTCCCCCCACCTTTCCCTTCCAACTCCCCCCACCTTTCCCTCCAACTCCCCCCACCTTTCCCTTCCAACTCCCCCCACCTTTCCCTTCCAACTCCCCCCACCTTTCCCTTCCAACTCCCCCCACCTTTCCCTTCCAACTCCCCCCACCTTTCCCTTCCAACTCCCCCCACCTTCTCCCTCCAACTCCCCCCACCTTCTCCCTCCAACTCCCCCCACCTTCTCCCTCCAACTCCCCCCACCTTTCCCTTCCAACTCCCCCCACCTTTCCCTTCCAACTCCCCCCACCTTTCCCTTCCAACTCCCCACACCTTTCCCTTCCAATTCCCCCCACCTTTCCCTTCCAACTCCCCCCACCTTTCCCTTCCAACTCCCCCCACCTTTCCCTCCAACTCCCCCCACCTTTCCCTTCCAACTCCCCCCACCTTTCCCTTCCAACTCCCCCCACCTTTCCCTTCCAACTCCCCCCACCTTTCCCTCCAACTCCCCCCACCTTTCCCTTCCAACTCCCCCCACCTTTCCCTTCCAACTCCCCCCACCTTTCCCTTCCAACTCCCCCCACCTTTCCCTTCCAACTCCCCCCACCTTTCCCTTCCAACTCCCCCCACCTTTCCCTTCCAACTCCCCCCACCTTTCCCTTCCAACTCCCCCCACCTTTCCCTTCCAACTCCCCCCACCTTTCCCTTCCAACTCCCCCCACCTTTCCCTTCCAACTCCCCCCACCTTTCCCTTCCAACTCCCCCCACCTTTCCCTTCCAACTCCCCCCACCTTTCCCTTCCAACTCCCCCCACCTTTCCCTTCCAACTCCCCCCACCTTTCCCTTCCAACTCCCCCCACCTTCTCCCTCCAACTCCCCCCACCTTCTCCCTCCAACTCCCCCCACCTTTCCCTTCCAACTCCCCCCACCTTCTCCCTCCAACTCCCCCCACCTTCCCCTTCCAACTCCCCCCACCTTTCCCTTCCAACTCCCCCCACCTTTCCCTTCCAACTCCCCCCACCTTTCCCTTCCAACTCCCCCCACCTTTCCCTTCCAACTCCCCCCACCTTTCCCTCCAACTCCCCCCACCTTTCCCTTCCAACTCCCCCCACCTTTCCCTCCAACTCCCCCCACCTTTCCCTTCCAACTCCCCCCACCTTTCCCTTCCAACTCCCCCCACCTTTCCCTTCCAACTCCCCCCACCTTTCCCTTCCAACTCCCCCCACCTTTCCCTTCCAACTCCCCCCACCTTTCCCTTCCAACTCCCCCCACCTTTCCCTTCCAACTCCCCCCACCTTCTCCCTCCAACTCCCCCCACCTTCTCCCTCCAACTCCCCCCACCTTTCCCTTCCAACTCCCCCCACCTTTCCCTTCCAACTCCCCCCACCTTTCCCTTCCAACTCCCCCCACCTTTCCCTTCCAACTCCCCCCACCTTTCCCTTCCAACTCCCCCCACCTTTCCCTTCCAACTCCCCCCACCTTTCCCTTCCAACTCCCCCCACCTTTCCCTTCCAACTCCCCCCACCTTTCCCTTCCAACTCCCCCCACCTTTCCCTCCAACTCCCCCCACCTTTCCCTTCCAACTCCCCCCACCTTTCCCTCCAACTCCCCCCACCTTTCCCTTCCAACTCCCCCCACCTTTCCCTTCCAACTCCCCCCACCTTCTCCCTCCAACTCCCCCCACCTTCTCCCTCCAACTCCCCCCACCTTTCCCTTCTTCCAACTCCCCCCACCTTTCCCTTCCAACTCCCCCCACCTTTCCCTTCCAACTCCCCCCACCTTTCCCTTCCAACTCCCCCCACCTTTCCCTCCAACTCCCCCCACCTTTCCCTTCCAACTCCCCCCACCTTTCCCTCCAACTCCCCCCACCTTTCCCTTCCAACTCCCCCCACCTTTCCCTTCCAACTCCCCCCACCTTTCACTTCCAACTCCCCCCACCTTTCCCTTCCAACTCCCCCCACCTTTCCCTTCCAACTCCCCCCACCTTTCCCTTCCAACTCCCCCCACCTTTCCCTTCCAACTCCCCCCACCTTTCCCTTCCAACTCCCCCCACCTTTCCCTTCCAACTCCCCCCACCTTTCCCTTCCAACTCCCCCCACCTTTCCCTTCCAACTCCCCCCACCTTTCCCTTCCAACTCCCCCCACCTTTCCCTTCCAACTCCCCCCACCTTTCCCTTCCAACTCCCCCCACCTTTCCCTTCCAACTCCCCCCACCTTTCCCTTCCAACTCCCCCCACCTTTCCCTTCCAACTCCCCCCACCTTTCCCTTCCAACTCCCCCCACCTTCTCCCTCCAACTCCCCCCACCTTCTCCCTCCAACTCCCCCCACCTTTCCCTTCCAACTCCCCCCACCTTCTCCCTCCAACTCCCCCCACCTTCCCCTTCCAACTCCCCCCACCTTTCCCTTCCAACTCCCCCCACCTTTCCCTTCCAACTCCCCCCACCTTTCCCATCCAACTCCCCCCACCTTTCCCTTCCAACTCCCCCCACCTTTCCCTCCAACTCCCCCCACCTTTCCCTTCCAACTCCCCCCACCTTTCCCTCCAACTCCCCCCACCTTTCCCTTCCAACTCCCCCCACCTTTCCCTTCCAACTCCCCCCACCTTTCCCTTCCAACTCCCCCCACCTTTCCCTTCCAACTCCCCCCACCTTTCCCTTCCAACTCCCCCCACCTTTCCCTTCCAACTCCCCCCACCTTTCCCTTCCAACTCCCCCCACCTTTCCCTTCCAACTCCCCCCACCTTTCCCTTCCAACTCCCCCCACCTTTCCCTTCCAACTCCCCCCACCTTTCCCTTCCAACTCCCCCCACCTTTCCCTTCCAACTCCCCCCACCTTTCCCTTCCAACTCCCCCCACCTTTCCCTTCCAACTCCCCCCACCTTTCCCTTCCAACTCCCCCCACCTTTCCCTTCCAACTCCCCCCACCTTTCCCTTCCAACTCCCCCCACCTTTCCCTTCCAACTCCCCCCACCTTTCCCTTCCAACTCCCCCCACCTTTCCCTTCCAACTCCCCCCACCTTTCCCTTCCAACTCCCCCCACCTTTCCCTTCCAACTCCCCCCACCTTTCCCTTCCAACTCCCCCCACCTTCTCCCTCCAACTCCCCCCACCTTCTCCCTCCAACTCCCCCCACCTTTCCCTTCCAACTCCCCCCACCTTCTCCCTCCAACTCCCCCCACCTTTCCCTTCCAACTCCCCCCACCTTTCCCTTCCAACTCCCCCCACCTTTCCCTTCCAACTCCCCCCACCTTTCCCTTCCAACTCCCCCCACCTTTCCCTTCCAACTCCCCCCACCTTTCCCTCCAACTCCCCCCACCTTTCCCTTCCAACTCCCCCCACCTTTCCCTCCAACTCCCCCCACCTTTCTCTTCCAACTCCCCCCACCTTTCCCTTCCAACTCCCCCCACCTTTCCCTTCCAACTCCCCCCACCTTTCCCTTCCAACTCCCCCCACCTTTCCCTTCCAACTCCCCCCACCTTTCCCTTCCAACTCCCCCCACCTTTCCCTTCCAACTCCCCCCACCTTTCCCTCCAACTCCCCCCACCTTTCCCTTCCAACTCCCCCCACCTTTCCCTTCCAACTCCCCCCACCTTTCCCTTCCAACTCTCCCCACCTTTCCCTTCCAACTCTAGCCAAATCCAGGACAGGCAAACTCATTTCCACCTCCCACCGTTCCCAAACCCCCGACCCATCCCAGCTCCTCAGAATGCGTCCGTCCTTCCCAACCCCACTCTACCCTAACCCCCTTCCCATCCCAGCTCCTCAGAATGTGTCCGTCCTTCCCAACCCCACTCTACCCCAACACCCTTCCCATCCCAGCTCCTCAGAATGCATCCGTCCTTCCCAACCCCACTCTACCCCAACACCCTTCCCATCCCAGCTCCTCAGAATGCGTCCGTCCTTCCCAACCCCACTCTACCCCAACACCCTTCCCATCCCAGCTCCTCAGAATGCGTCCGTCCTTCCCAACCCCACTCTACCCCAACACCGTTCCCAAACCCAAGCCAACCCATCCCAACCAAACCTGGAGCTCCTCAGAATACACCCGCCCTTCCCAGGTTAGGCCATGTAACTCCCACCCTTCCTGCCCCAACCTCATCCTGTCCCATCTGACTCCTTAACCCTCTCCAAGTCCCTCCTCTTCCATACCAACCCCTTCCTAATCCAGCTCAAGCAAAGCCACATCCACCTCTCCTGCCACTAACCCCTCCCAAAACCCTTCTGTATCACCCACCCCCATTGTCTGAACCTCCCCGCCACATCCCAACCCATCCCATGTCAACAAATTCCAGTCCATTCCATCCCCCTCCAGGTCAACCCTTCCCCACAGAGGGAATGGTGTTGGGACGGCATCAGGAGGGTTTGGGCAGCTCAGCATAAGCCAGGGTGGTTCCCCTCCCCAGGGTGGACACCACGAACCACCATTGCCCCCTTCCACTGTCAGAAATACATTGGCTATACGTTCACAGTCTCTGAGTTTGAATCCCAGAGCTCCCTCCTGTCAGCCCCCATCCCGCGACGGCACCGTGGGAGCCCATACCCCACTCAGACTACAGTGGTTCAAGACATGCAGCTCCCTCACGGGGGGAGTGAGGGAGGGGTCATCCATGCTGCAATGCCCCTCTGGTCAATCAGCCCTCCCCACCCTTCCCCCTTCCCAGCTCACCTGTCAGTCCCACTTTCTTCTTGCAAAGGAAGCAACGATTCCGTTTCTTGTTCTTCTCCGGTGACTTCTCCGGATCTTCCTGGGATCCGTGCGGATCGTCCGCTGCCAACAACGACGCTAGAATGGAAGGCAGGAGAACTGGCTCAGTGGGGGTGGGGGATGCCGATAGGAGGCTGGGAAACGAATCCCGGGAACGGGCCCCAGCAAAGGGCCAATGAGAGGCTCCAGTGGTGGGGGTGGGTGGGTGGGGAACCAATGGGAAGTACAACGGGTCAGGATACCCCTCATTGCGACACCACCACTGGGGAGGAGCAGGGCATCTCACGGACAAAGGTTAGAATCCCACCTCCTCCTCTTGACGGTTAGTTCCCTCATTACTGTGATACGCTGGGAAACGCGTCACCCTCACCTCCATTCACAACCCCCTACTGACCCCGGCCCTCACTGAGGGGTTCAAGGCCTCATCTCCATTCTGACGGAGACCCCTTACTTTTAAACACTGATCGCCAGCCCTGGCTCAGCCGGGGAGGTGGTGGGGTAAGTCGTCACTCCTGTTACCAAGTCCAGCTCCTGGCCCCCCCCCCCCCCGGCTTAGCTTGTAAGCCTGGCAGGAGAAGAGGAGAAGGCGGGTTACTGGTGCCTTAAAATCAGTCGCTCCAGCAGGTGGGGCTCGTCTGCCACTGTTGGCAACTCACCTAGGAGAAGGAAAACTCAGATCTCAAACCCCCGCTGCCTTGCGCCTGTACCCACTCCTGGGGAAGGCTTTAGGAAAGAAAAATCCAGAGCCGGAGTCCCTAAGGCAGTCCTACGTTGAGTTCAATGCTGACTGGCAACTCCTCCGAAGCTGCTGGTGCCAACCTGTATCAGTCTGTGTGTTCCTCTGGGGTCATCAGCTGTGTGGCCTGCTGATTTGGGCAATAGATTGCTCTCCATAGTGAACTGCTCTGGCTAGTAGACAGCTGGAATGCAACATCAGCCCTGACGGTTCACAGATTGTTCAAGATTCACCTCATGCCAAGCCATTCACTGACCTGTCCAAAGACTCACTCAATGTCAACCATTCAGTAAAGGTCTTGCTCAGCTATATTGACCTCCACTCAACATTATCCAATCAGCAAAGCCCTTGCTCATCAGTCTTAATCACCGCCCTCCCCCCAACTCAAGGTCAGAAAATCAACAAAGGTCTTGTTCAGTTATCCATTGAACATTAACCAATTAGCCATCTTGCTCACCTGTCTTGACCCTCCCACTCAAGGTCAACGAATCAGAAAGCCTCAAATGTCCAATGATCCGCCAGTCAAGGCACCTCCCCGGCCCAGACCATTCCCTCATCTACCATCCCAACACCATGCTTACCTTCCAACTTCTGTTCCATTGTCGTCTCTTTTGTTTCCGAAGTGTCCATTGGCAATGTTGGGCTGAGGGGTGGAAGCAGTAAAATAGGGGTTACCTGGGGGAAAGTGGTGGGAATTCTGTCACTGGGGAGAAAGTCCCAGGCACATCCCTGGCAGCCCCAAGAGCGGTCCAAGGTACAGCTGTCAATCTGCTTGTTTGCCATGGATACAATGAGTGGAGATGAATCTGAGCAAGCTTGAGGTGTTGTACTTTGGGAGACCATATGTAAAGGGATAGTGCACATTGATGAAGGTAGAGCAGTGGATGTAGTGTATATGGATTTCAGTAAGGCACTTGATAAGATTTCCCATGCAGGGCTCATTCAGAAAGTAATGAGGTATGGGATCCAAGGAGACCTTGCTTTGTGGATCCAGAATTGGCTTGCCCAGAAAAGGCAAAGGGTGGTTGTGTATTCCGCATGGAGGTTGGTGACCAGTGGTGTGCCTCAGGGATCTGTTTTGGGATCCCTCCTTGTGGTGATTTTTATAAATGACCTGATGAGGAAGTGGAGGGATGGGTTAGTAAGTTTGCTGCTGACACAAAGGTTGGGGTGTTGTGGATAGTGTGGAGGGCTGTCAGAGGTTACAGCCGGACATCGATAGGATGCAAAACTGGGCTGAGAAGTGGCAGATGGAGTTCAACCCAGGTAAGTGTGAGGCGCTTCATTTGGCCAAATTTGGAGAGAATGTAATGTTAATGGTGAGACTCATAGCAGTGTGGAGGGGCAGCCAGACCACAGGACACTCAAAGCTGCTGCACAGGTTGACAGATTTGTTAAGAAGGCCTTCATCAACCATGGGATTGAGTTCAAGAGCTGTGAGGTAATGTTAAAGCTATACAAGACCTTAGTTAGACCCCACTTAGAGTACTGTGCCCAGTTCTGGTCGCCTCACAAGGATGTTGCTTGGATTGGGGAGCATGCCTTACGAGAATAGATTGAGAGAACTCGGCCTTTTCTCCTTGGATCGAACGAAGGATGAGAGGTGACCTGATAGAGGTGTAGATGATGGTGTGGATTGCATTGATTGTTTGGATAGTCAGTGGCCTTTTCTCAGGGCTGAAATGGCCAGCATGAGAGGGCACAGTTTTAAGGTACGTACAGAGGAGATGTCAGGGGTAAGTGTCGGTGACCAGTGGTGTACCTCGGGGATCTGTTCTGGGACCCCTACTCTTGATGATTTTTATAAATGACCTGATGAGGAAGTGGAGGGATGGGTTAATAAATTTGCTGATGACACAAAGGTTGGAGGTGTTGTGGATAGTGTAGAGGGCTGTCAGAGGTTACAGCGGGACATCGATAGGATGCAAAACTGGGCTGAGAAGTGGCAGATAAGTGTGAAGTGGTTCATTTTGGTAGGTCAAATATGATGGCAGAATTTGGTATTAATGGTAAGATTCTTGGCAGTGTGGAGAATCAGAGGGATCTTGAGGTCCGAGTCCATAGGACACTCAAAGCTGCTGTGCAGGTTGACTCTGTGGTTAAGAAGGCATATGGTGTATTGGCCTTCATTAATCGTGGAATTGAATTTAGGAGCTGAGGGGTAATGTTGCAGCTATATAGGACCCTCGTCAGACCCCACTTGGAGTACTGTGCTTAATTCTGGTCGCCTCACTACAGGAAGGATGTGGAAACCATAGAAAGGGTGCAGAGGAGATTTAAAAGGATGTTGCCTGGATTTGGGAGCATGCCTCATGAGAAAAGGTTGAGTGAACTCCTTGGAGCGATGGAGGATGGGAGGTGACCTGATAGAGGTGTACAAGATGATGAGAGGCATTGATCGTGTGGATGGTCAGAGGCTTTTCCCCAGGGCTGAAATGGCTAGCATGAGAGGGCATAGTTTTAAGGTGCTTGGAAGTAGATACAAGGGGCATGTCGGAGGTAGGTTTTTCACACAGAGTGGTGTGTGTGTGTGGAATACACTGCTAGTGATGGTAGTGGAGGTGGATACGATAAGGTCTTTTAAGAGACTCTTGGTTAGGTACATGCAGCTTAGAAAAACAGAGGTTTACGTGGAAGGGAAATTCTCGACCGTTTCTAGAGGAGGTTACTTGGTCAGCACAACATTGTGGGCTGAAAAGCCTGTAATGTGCTATGATTCTATGATTTAATGGTGGGACCCTTCACAGCATTGATGTTCAGAGGAAACTTGGAGTCCAAGTCTACAGTTCCCTTTAAAGCTCGACAGGTCGACAGGGTGGTAAAGAGGGGGACGCACATGCCTTCGTTAGACGAGGCACTGGGCTCACTGAGAATCAGGGTGCTTTATGCTCAGGCTACATCTGGAGTGTGTATTCAGTTCTGGTCTCTCATTGGAGGCTTTGGGGAGGGTGCAGTAAAGGTTAACCGGGATTAGAGGGCAACAGCTACAGGGAGAAGTGTCTTCTCTGCACTGCCAGAGGAAAAAATTGTGAGAGGCATAGACAGCTGGAGTCTAAATATCTAATCCTAGAGGGCAAGATTTAAGGCGAGGGGGGAAAGTTCAAAGGAGATTTGGGGGGGGGGTTTCTACGGAGAGTGGCAGGTGCCTGGAATGTGCTGCCGGGGTTGCTGGTGGAGGCAGATCCGATAAAGATGGTTTAGAGGGTCTTAGGCAGACACAAGGATGTGCAGGAAATAAAAGGACACAAACCAAGTGCAGGCAGAAGGGATTTAGGTGTCATTACCTTAATTAGTTCAGTACAGACATGGTGGGCTGAAGGGCCTGTTCCTGTGATGCAGCAGGTTCCAGTGTTTACCTCGCCCAATCACAGTGTCAGCCTTTGTTCTGGATTAACGTCAGGACATTGGGAGTAATTTTGGATCCCTGTATTAAAGGAAGGATGTGCTGGCATTAAAGGGGCTCCAGAGGAGGTTCACACAGATAATCCTGGGAATAAAAGGGATAATCTATTAGGAGTGTTTGATGTTCCTGGGCCCGTACTTGATGGAGTTGTGGATTGGGAGTGTTTGATGTTCCTGGGCCCGTTCTTGATGGAGTTCTAGATTAGGTACATTTGATGTTCCTGGGGCTGTACTCGCTGAAGTTCTGGGGGATAAAGGGGAGACCTCATTGAAACTTACTGTTCCGCAGGTTTACTGTTTAAAAAAAAAAGCTGCATAATTTATGCTTTTCTTGTGACTGTTGTGTATGTGACACAGGCACATGTATGCACAGAGGAGAAACGAGATCGGGGAGTGGGAACAGGAGGCTGATGGTCCCGGGAGACCCAGGAAAACTGAGATGGGATAGGAAATGCAGGGAGAACAAGGGGAGGTTGTGAGTCTTGTGGAATAAGAAGGATGTATTCTCCCTTACAAGCTTGCCCAACATTCCCTAAAGTAGGCGGCAGGGCAGGGTAGGGTAATGGTTAGTGTCACACTACTACAGCCCGGCAACCAGGTCAATTCCTGCCGCTCTCTGTAAAGAGTTTGTACAGTTTCCCCAAGATTCCGTGCATGGGTTTCCTCCAGTTTCCTGGCACAATCCAAAGTCGTACAGGTTGGTAGGTTAATTGGTCACGTGGGAGTAATTGAGCCAGAAAGGCCATTTATCGTCCTGTATTTCTGAATAAATAACACATCAGTCGGTCACTGGATAATGTCTTTCACCACTGCTTATGTATGGGTGAAGAAGACAAGACATAGGAGTGGAATTCAAGTCTGTGCCACCATTTCATCATGGCTGACTTATTATCCCTTTCAACCCCATTTGCCTGCCTTCTCCCTGTAACATTTGACACCCTTAGCAACATAATGTTGAATGTCTGTTTCTGCTCCATCATAATTGATTTTGTTGAAATCCCCACCACCTTTCCCCTGAGCAAGCATCTTGACACCCACCTGGTGCTGTCCGAGGCAGCGGCCACGGCTGGGGGTGTGGAAGAGACCACCGTAGATGTGGAGCCCTGCTGGGATGATTCGGTGCTTGGAGCCAGTGCAGGATCTGACGATGGGTTACTGGCTGTGCCTGTAAGTTGCAGGATGCAAAGGGTTAAAAGCAGCTCATCTCCTCCCCACCCCCACATTTGTGCCATGGCAGAGGGGATCTCAACTGGAGGCTCTTGCCCGCTGTGGTGTTTCCAATGTCAACCGTCACACCGCAGTGAAGCCCTTCAACCATCGGGTGGGGCTGCAGAGCAAGCTGCCCCATGTCCCGATGGATTCACCAAATGGGGGTAAAAATCCATCAGGATGGATGGGTGAAGAGATGGGTGGAGTGGGGAGTGGGAAAGATCAAAAAGTCCCCTTGATGCTGTGGCGGTGCAGAGTGGGGAAGATGGAGAGATCCCCTCAATGCCCTGGCACAAGTTTCATAGATCAGTGATCTCTTCCATCACAAAACTCACGTCACTCCATTCCACCCCACTCAAACTCCAACAAGATCCATCCCCAATACAAGATGCCACGCACCCCTGGAAACCCATTAAATGTCGAAATGGGGGTCCACCATCGTCCAATCATTCTTCCCTCCTCCCAACCCCCAACTTCAGTAACCTACTGCCCGTGCTGATTGAGGGCCACTTTTCCTCACCTTTAAAGACTCTTAACCCCCACTGATCATTGGGGAAGAGGGTTCCAAAGACTTGAGTTGTAATTTGCGCCATCTCCTTTTTAAAGGGGCCACCCTTTTGCTTCTAAACAGCGACTACCTCCCCCATCAGTTCTAGATTCCCCTGCCTCTCAGTTTCTTAAGCTGCAAGGAAAAAAAAGTCCTGACCTTTCCAACCTCTCTAGTTCAGTATCACAAATCCTGGCAAAACACTTGTAAATCTTTTCTGCACAGTTTTCACTTTGTAACATCTTGCCGGTGACCAAACTGAACAGAATACTTAAAATCTGGTCTCAGCAGTGTCCGGTACAACTGCAACATGGGGTCCCAACTGCTCCACCCAGTGCACTGACTCATTAATGGCAGTGTGCCAAACAGCATCTTCACCATCCTGTCTACCTGTGACTCTACCACGGGGCAGCATAGTGGTTAGCGCTAAGCTTTACAGTACCGGCGACCTGGGTTCAATTCCTGCAAGAAGCTTGTACGGTCTCCCTGTGACTGTGTGGTTTCCTCCAGGGGTCCGGTGTCAGGGCGTACCGATTGGTAGGTCATTGTAAATTGTCCCATGATTACGCTGAGGTTAAATCGCGGGTTGCAGGATGGCAAGTGCTGGAAGGGCCTATTATCTGCTGTATCTCAATCAATAAACAAATGCACCTGTAAGCCAGTCCCTCTGTTTTACAACGCTCCCCAGAGTCCTGCCATTCACTGTGCAAGTCCTGCTGGGGTCTCAGTTCCCAAAATGGAACACCTCACAGTTACCTGAATTAAACTGCATTTGCCATACCTCAGCCCACTTACCCAGCTGATCCAAGTCCCTCTCTAACTCCTGACGACCATCTTCTCTGTCCACAACAACGCCGGTTATAGTATCATCTGCAAACTCACTAACCACACCTTGTACATTCTCATTGAGTCGTCGATAAATAGCAATAGGCCCAGAACAGAGCTAAGGGGAACACCACCAGTGACAGGTCTCCAGTCTAAAAAACCTTTCAACATTTCCCTCTGCTTTCTAGGACCAAAACAACTGCACATCCAATTTGCCAGCTCACCCCAAATCCCACGTGATCCAAGCTTTCAGAGCAGCTTACGAGTGGTTCAAGTCCATTATTAAGGAGGAGATGTTTTGGTTACTCGAGACCCACAATAAAGTAGGGCATGGCTTCCTTAGGGGAAAATGCCCGTCATATCTGTTGGAACTCTTTGAGGAAACAGCAGGCAGGGTGTAGACGAAGGAGAATCAGTGAATGTTTACTAGGATTTTAAGAAAGCTTCTGACGAGGTGCCACACGTGAGGCTGCCAGGCAAGATAAGAGGCCATGGTATTACAGCTGGATAGAGCATTGGCAGGAGGCAAAGAATGAGAATAAAGGGAGCCTTTTCTAGTTGGCTGCCAGTGACTAGTGGTGTTGGGACCGCTTCTTTTCACGCTATACGTCAAACAACTTGGATGATGGAACTTCTGGCTTTGTGGCCAAGTTTGCAAATGATACAAAGATAGGTGGTGTTGAGGAATCAGAGAGTCTGCATAAGGACCTGCAAAGGAGTGGCAGATGGATTATAGTGTCGGGAAGTGTATAGACAAGTACAGGTAGAAGAAATAAAGGTGTAGACTATTTTCTAAATGGAGAGACGATTCAAAAGATCAGAGATGCAAAGGGACTTGGGAATCTCTAAAGATTAATTTGCAGATTGAGTTGACGGTAAGGAAGGCAAAAGCAATGCCAGCATTTATTTTGGGAGGATTAGAATACGGAAGCAGGGATGCAACACTACAAGGCATTGGTCAGACCACATGGAATACTGTGAGCAGTTCTGAGCCCCGTAACCAAGAGAGAATGAATTGGTATTGGAGAGGATCCAGAGGAGGCTGACGAGAAAGATTGTGAGAATGAAAGGGTTGACACATGAGGAGCATTTGATGGCTCTGGGTCTGTGCTCACTGGTTTAGAAGAATGAGGGGGAATCTCATTGAAACTTGTTGAATATTGAAAGGCATTGATAGAGTGGACGTGGAGAGGATGTCTCCTAAAGTGGGGGAGTCTCGGACCAGAGGGCACAGCCTCAGAATAGAAGGGCGTCCCTCTAAAACAGAAATGAGAAGGGATTTATGTAGCGGGAGGGCGGTGGATATGTAGAATGCATTGCCACAAATGCCTGCGGAGGAAACATCATTGAGTGTATCTTAAACAGAAGTTGGTAGGCCCTCAACTGACACGGGAGAATGCATGAGGGTGGGGCAGAGGACACAGTGGAGCTGAATGGCCTAATCCTGCTCCTACATTTTATGATCCCTGTCAAAGTACACATACTGTAGATCATGTCTAGTGCCTCACCTTCACTGACTCCCTTCCTCACATCACGCAAGCCTGTACAATCCTCCCTCAAATTCTTAAGGGTTTGAATACAGTCACCTCTCCATCTTCCGAATTCCAATTAACTCTATCCCAGACTGCCTAACCCCTGTATCATATCATCATCATTCCTTTGAATTCTTCTCCCAAGTCCCAGCGAATTCAAGCCCAACCATTCCTCAAGGACAACCCACCCATTCAAGAGATCTTTAGGGCCAGTGAAGTTTCTCCGAACTGCTCCTGACACATTGACAGCTGAAGTGAGCTGATTGACACTGCGCACAGAAGGCTAACCTTTCATCTTATCTGCATGTTATAAACCCCTCATTCTCCTTTGCTCCAGGAAGAACAATCCCCAAGCCGGCCAGTCCCAGTGTTGTCCTCGTGACTCGTTTCTGCCCCCTCTCCCCCTTCCTAAAGCTGGGCAAGTAGACCGGCACATGGTGCTCCCAGCGTAGTCTCACCGATGTCTTGTAAAACGACCTCCCGACTCCTGTACTCAGTGCCGTCATCCGGTGAAGGACAGAGTTTCAAATTCTCGCTTCACCGGCGTTGTCTACCTGTGTCTCTACCTTCACATACCCGTGCCCTGCCGGGTCTCCCTCGGCCCTGCCATTTATGAACGAGGACGTGCAGGGAGGGAAGGAAGGGAGATGCCGTACCCGATGGACTGATTCGCTCACTGTTGTTCTGTTTCTGTAGAAATTCCTTGTAGCAGACGGAGCACATTCCATTTGTGCGGGGGTTTCCGTAGAAACCGCAGCCTGTCGGACATAGCATAGGCACTTGGGTCTGGTTAGTCTCTTGAGCCATTGCTCACTGTTCCTGGAGAGAGAGAGAGAGAGAGAGAGAGCAGGAATGAGACATCGGGTCCAGACAGTATCCCAGGATCTGTGTCATCTCACAACATCAGTCCCTTGAGTCCTGTCTCCACTCACGGGACATTCTCAATCCATCGCCGAGACTGAAGCACAACGGGAAAGGCAGACCTTATCCCCAGAGCACAGCAAGATCCAAAGTACTCAGCGCTGGACACCGGCCTCGGATCTTGCCCGGCTGGCGGGGGTGGGCTAATGTCCACCTCGTGTGACGAGATACAGTGAAAGGCTTCTGCCATCCAGTCAGATCGTTCCGTTCACAAGTACACCAAGCTGGTACGAGAGGAAAAGAGTGTAGAATAGAGAGTTACAGTTACAGAGAGTGCAGACAAATAAAGTGCAGGGGCCACAATGTGGACTGAGAGATCAAAAGTTTATCTGTTAACATACAAGAGGGCTGTTAACAGTGGGATAGAAGCTGTCCTCAGACTTCTGCACCTTCTGCCTGATGGGAGGGGCTGGTTTGCCTGATTTTTTTTCGCAGCCCTGGGCTGGGACCGAGACGTTACCATCCATAGACAGTGAAACAAGAGAACTCGGCGTCTGTCCCCAACCAGTGCCTGAGAACTAATCATCAGCCACATTGAAGCCCAACATTTTAAACTAGACTCTTGGGATTACAGCTTCACCGGCGTGCCAGTGTTTACTGCCTACCCACTAAGAGGGCAGAGGTGAGCTGCCCTCGAACCACCACAGTTCACGTGGGGGAGGTGATCCCGCAGTGCTTTCAGGGGTTCCAGGATTTAGACCCGCCGATGTCAAAACTACGGTCAATGTGTTTCCCAGACGGGATGGCGGACTACGGGTGGGTGGGAACAATAACTATCCAGTACTTTTGTCCACAAAACCTCGTCCTTTGTATAAACGTTGCTCCTGAAGGTTGTCATACTCCAGACGGGTGGAGGGGGAGTAATGGGGTCAAGTTCCCACTATCTATTCAATGCTCCCAATGGTGTCCACCTCAAATAGCCTCTGACAGCCAAGCCCAGCTCCTGGCCGTCACATGAGGATTAGCTACTAAGCCCCACAGAACCGCTTCTACTGACAGGGGAAGGGGCAATGACAGATGAGCGGCGACTTAAAACCAGTTGCTTCAGGCAGATGTGCCTTGTCAGCCATGGCAGTTCATTCTAGGCGAAGAACATCTCTGATCTCAAACCTCCGCTGCCTTGCGGCTAAACCCTTGCATGGGGAGCGCTTCAGGAGTAAACCCCGAGGGAAAAATCCAGAGCTGGAGTCCCTAAGACAGACCTACATTGAGTTCAATGCTGACTGACAACTCCTGGTACTGAACTATATCAGTCTCTGCCACTCCCTTCGATTCTTCAGCTGCGTGGAGAGTTGGGGGGTGGGGGGGGCTTGCTCTCTGTATCGTACTGCCCTGTATCACATAGACAGCTGGGACACAGCGTCCGTGGTCAACCCTGATAACGGACGGCCTCAAGGAAGTACGTATCACATAGACAGCTGGGACACAGCGTCCGTGGTCAACCCTGATAACGGACGGCCTCAAGGAAGTGAATATCCTGACGTAAGTAACCCTGGAATTGGTTTGTTATTGCCACATGTACAGAGACAGAGTAAAAAGCTTGTCTTGCACACTGTTCATACCGATCAGATAATCACACAGTGCATCCAGGTAGAACAAGGTAAACAATAGCAGAATGCAGAAAAAGGTGTCACAGCTACAGAGAAACTGCAGTTCAGGCAGACAGCAAGGTGCAAATCATAACGAGGAAGATTGTGAGGTCAAAAGTCCGGGGAACATGTGATACTCCTGTAAACAGCAGGACAGAAGCCTGTACATAACTCCATCACTGCCAATAGACGGCCTGTGTTTCAGGTGAGGGGAAAAAGTCCAAAGGAGATGTATGTGCAGTACAAGTTGTTTATTAATACACACAGGTTTGTGCGCAGAATGTAAAGCCCTACCCACCACTGAGCACGTTAACACAGAGCACTGTCACAGGAAAGCAGCACCCCACCTCCCAGGCCACGCTCTCTCTCACTGCTACCATCAGGAACCCCCTCCTCCCAGGCCACGCTCTCTTCTCACTGCTACCATCAGGGACCCCCACCTCCCAGGCCACGCTCAATTCTCACTGCTACCATCAGGAACCCCCTCCTCCCAGGCCACGCTCAATTCTCACTGTTACCATCAGGAACCCCCCTCCCAGGCCACGCTCAATTCTCACTGCTACCATCAGGAACCCCCTCCTCCCAGGCCACGATCAATTCTCACTGTTACCATCAGGAACCCCCACCTCCCAGGCCACGCTCTCTTCTCACTGCTACCATCAGGAACCCCCACCTCCCAGGCCACGCTCTCTTCTCACTGTTACCATCAGGAACCCTCACCTCCCAGGCCACGCTCTCTTCTCACTGCTACCATCAGGAACCCCCACCTCCCAGGCCACGCTCTCTTCTCACTGTTACCATCAGGAACCCCCACCTCCCAGGCCACGCTCTCTTCTCACTGTTACCATCAGGAACCCCCACCTCCCAGGCCACGCTCTCTTCTCACTGTTACCATCAGGAACCCCCATCTCCCAGGCCACGCTCTCTTCTCACTGCTACCATCAGGGACCCCCACCTCCCAGGCCACGCTCAATTCTCACTGCTACCATCAGGAACCCCCTCCTCCCAGGCCACGCTCAATTCTCACTGTTACCATCAGGAACCCCCACCTCCCAGGCCACGCTCTCTTCTCACTGCTACCATCAGGAACCCCCACCTCCCAGGCCACGCTCTCTTCTCACTGTTACCATCAGGAACCCTCACCTCCCAGGCCACGCTCTCTTCTCACTGCTACCATCAGGAACCCCCACCTCCCAGGCCACGCTCTCTTCTCACTGTTACCATCAGGAACCCCCACCTCCCAGGCCACGCTCTCTTCTCACTGTTACCATCAGGAACCCCCACCTCCCAGGCCACGCTCTCTTCTCACTGTTACCATCAGGAACCCCCATCTCCCAGGCCACGCTCTCTTCTCACTGCTACCATCAGGGACCCCCACCTCCCAGGCCACGCTCAATTCTCACTGCTACCATCAGGAACCCCCTCCTCCCAGGCCACGCTCAATTCTCACTGTTACCATCAGGAACCCCCACCTCCCAGGCCACGCTCTCTTCTCACTGCTACCATCAGGAACCCCCACCTCCCAGGCCACGCTCTCTTCTCACTGTTACCATCAGGAACCCTCACCTCCCAGGCCACGCTCTCTTCTCACTGCTACCATCAGGAACCCCCACCTCCCAGGCCACGCTCTCTTCTCACTGTTACCATCAGGAACCCCCACCTCCCAGGCCACGCTCTCTTCTCACTGTTACCATCAGGAACCCCCACCTCCCAGGCCACGCTCTCTTCTCACTGCTACCATCAGGAACCCCCACCTCCCAGGCCACGCTCTCTTCTCACTGTTACCATCAGGAACCCCCACCTCCCAGGCCATGCTCTCTTCTCACTGATACCATCAGGAACCCCCACCTCCCAGGCCACGCTCTCTTCTCACTGATACCATCAGGAATCCCCACCTCTCAGGCCACGCTCTCTTCTCACTGCTACCATCAGGAACCCCCACCTCCCAGGCCACGCTCTCTTCTCACTGCTACCATCAGGAACCCCCACCTCCCAGGCCACGCTCTCTTCTCACTGTTACCATCAGGAACCCCCACCTCCCAGGCCACGCTCTCTTCTCACTGATACCATCAGGAACCCCCACCTCCCAGGCCACGCTCTCTTCTCACTGCTACCATCAGGAACCCCCACCTCCCAGGCCACGCTCTCTTCTCACTGTTACCATCAGGAACCCTCACCTCCCAGGCCACGCTCTCTTCTCACTGCTACCATCAGGAACCCCCACCTCCCAGGCCACGCTCTCTTCTCACTGTTACCATCAGGAACCCCCACCTCCCAGGCCACGCTCTCTTCTCACTGTTACCATCAGGAACCCCCACCTCCCAGGCCACGCTCTCTTCTCACTGTTACCATCAGGAACCCCCATCTCCCAGGCCACGCTCTCTTCTCACTGCTACCATCAGGGACCCCCACCTCCCAGGCCACGCTCAATTCTCACTGCTACCATCAGGAACCCCCTCCTCCCAGGCCACGCTCAATTCTCACTGTTACCATCAGGAACCCCCACCTCCCAGGCCACGCTCTCTTCTCACTGCTACCATCAGGAACCCCCACCTCCCAGGCCACGCTCTCTTCTCACTGTCACCATCAGGAACCCTCACCTCCCAGGCCACGCTCTCTTCTCACTGCTACCATCAGGAACCCCCACCTCCCAGGCCACGCTCTCTTCTCACTGTTACCATCAGGAACCCCCACCTCCCAGGCCACGCTCTCTTCTCACTGTTACCATCAGGAACCCCCACCTCCCAGGCCACGCTCTCTTCTCACTGATACCATCAGGAACCCCCACCTCCCAGGCCACGCTCTCTTCTCACTGTTACCATCAGGAACCCCCACCTCCCAGGCCACGCTCTCTTCTCACTGATACCATCAGGAACCCCCACCTCCCAGGCCACGCTCTCTTCTCACTGTTACCATCAGGAACCCCCACCTCCCAGGCCACGCTCTCTTCTCACTGTTACCATCAGGAACCCCCACCTCTCAGGCCACGCTCTCTTCTCACTGCTACCATCAGGAACCCCCACCTCCCAGGCCACACTCTCTTCTACTGCTACCATCAGGAACCCCCACCTCCCAGGCCACGCTCTCTTCTCACTGTTACCATCAGGAACCCCACCTCCCAGGCCACGCTCTCTTCTCACTGTTACCATCAGGCAGGAGGTACAGGAGCCTCAGGACCCTCACCACCAGGTTCAGGAACAGTAATTACCCCTCAGCCATCAGGCTCTTGAACCAGAGGGGATAACCTCACTCACCCCACAACCATGTTATTACTTATTTTTCTCTCTTGTATTTGCAGTCTGTTGTTCTTTGCACGTTAGTTGTTTGTCCATCCTGTCATTCATGGAATCTATTGTGTTTCCTGTATTTGCAGTGTATGCCCGCAAGAGAAAATCACAGGGTTGTATATGGTAACGTATATGTACTTTGATAATAAAGTTACTGTGAACTTTGATTGTGTCGGCGGAAGGGATGTTTAGTTAATTATTTCAACACAACATCATGGGATGAGGGGGCCTGTCCTCAGCTGTATTGTTCTGAATCCACCAGGCATGTTTACAACGAAATGTCGGTACTGTTTTGTAGCTGGTGCCCACTGCAGCCAGAGTGCAATGGCAGTGTAGGGAGGGAGTGTTTGGGGGGGGGGGGGGGGAGGAGGCCAATTTTTGCAGCCTACTTCGACATTGTCAGAAACAGGCCCTTCAGCCCATTGAGGGCATGGTAACAGCAAGCTCACATTTATACTGATCTGATTCATTCCCAGGTCCTGGCCAGATTCTACCCATCACTCACATACCGGGGGGGGGGGGGATTAACCCAGTGATCCTACACTCACATACTGGGGGGGGGGAATTAACCCAGTGATCCTACACTCACATACCGGGGGGGGGTATTAACCCAGCGATCGTACACTCACATACTGGGGCGGGGGATTAACCCAGCGATCCTACACTTACATACTGGTGGGGGGGGGGGGGAAATTAACCCAGCGATCGTACACTCACATACTGGGGGGGGGATTAACCCAGCGATTGTACACTCACATACTGGGGGGGGGATTAACCCAGCGATCCTACACTCACATACCGGGGGGGGGGGAATTAACCCAGCGATCGTACACTCACATACCGGGGGGGGGAATTAACCCAGCGATCCTACACTCACATACCGGGGGGGGGGGATTAACCCAGTGATCCTACACTCACATACTGGGGGGGGGGGGAAATTAACCCAGTGATCCTACACTCACATACCGGGGGGGGGATTAACCCAGCGATCGTACACTCACATACTGGGGGGGGGGGGGGAATTAACCCAGTGATCCTACACTCACATACTGGGGGGGGATTAACCCAGCCATCCTACACTCACATCCTGGGGGTGGGGGGATTAACCCAGTGATCCTACACTCACATACTGGGGGGGGGGGGAATTAACCCAGCGATCGTACACTCACATCCTGGGGGGGGGGATTAACCCAGTGATCCTACACTCACATACCGGGAGGGGGGGGGGGGATTAACCCAGCGATCCTACACTCACATACCGGGGGGGGGGGGGGGGATTAACCCAGCGATCCTACACTCACATACCGGGGGGGGGGGGGGGATTAACCCAGCGATCCTACACTCACATACCGGGGGGGGGGGGGGGATTAACCCAGCGATCGTACACTCACATACCGGGGGGGGGGATTAACCCAGTGATCCTACACTCACATACCGGGGGGGGGGGGGATTAACCCAGCGATCGTACACTCACATACTGGGGGGGGGGATTAACCCAGCGATCGTACACTCACATACTGGGGGGGGGGATTAACCCAGCGATCGTACACTCACATACTGGGGGGGGGGGGGATTAACCCAGCGATCTTACACTCACATACCGGGGGGGGGGATTAACCCAGCGATCGTACACTCACATACTGGGGGGGGGGGGGGGGGATTAACCCAGCGATCCTACACTCACATACCGGGGGGGGGGATTAACCCAGTGATCCTACACTCACATACTGGGGCGGGGGATTAACCCAGCGATCCTACACTCACATACTGGGGGGGGGGGAAATTAACCCAGTGATCCTACACTCACATACCGGGGGGGGGATTAACCCAGCGATCGTACACTCACATACTGGGGGGGGCGAATTAACCCAGTGATCCTACACTCACATACTGGGGGGGGATTAACCCAGCCATCCTACACTCACATCCTGGGGGTGGGGGGATTAACCCAGTGATCCTACACTCACATACTGGGGGGGGGGGGGAATTAACCCAGCGATCGTACACTCACATCCTGGGGGTGGGGGGATTAACCCAGCGATCCTACACTCACATACCGGGGGGGGGGGATTAACCCAGTGATCCTACACTCACATACCGGGGGGGGGGGATTAACCCAGCGATCGTACACTCACATACCGGGGGGGGGGGGGATTAACCCAGCGATCCTACACTCACATACCGGGGGGGAGATATTAACCCAACGATCGTACACTCACATACCGGGGGGGGGGGGGATTAACCCAGTGATCCTACACTCACATACTGGGGGGGGGGGATTAACCCAGCGATCGTACACTCACATACTGGGGGGGGGGGATTAACCCAGCGATCCTACACTCACATACCGGGGGGGGGGGGGGGATTAACCCAGCGATCGTACACTCACATACTGGGGGGGGGGGATTAACCCAGCGATCCTACACTCACATACCGGGGGGGGGGGGATTAACCCAGCGATCGTACACTCACATACTGGGGCGGGGGATTAACCCAGCGATCCTACACTCACATACCGGGGGGGGGGATTAACCCAGTGATCCTACACTCACATACTGGGGCGGGGGATTAACCCAGCGATCCTACACTCACATACTGGGGGGGGGGAAATTAACCCAGTGATCCTACACTCACATACCGGGGGGGGGGATTAACCCAGTGATCCTACACTCACATACCGGGGGGGGAAATTAACCCAGTGATCCTACACTCACATACTGGGGGGGGGAAATTAACCCAGTGATCCTACACTCACATACCGGGGGGGGGGGATTAACCCAGTGATCCTACACTCACATACTGGGGGGGGGGGAATTAACCCAGCGATCGTACACTCACATCCTGGGGGTGGGGGGATTAACCCAGTGATCCTACACTCACATACCAGGGGGGGGGGGATTAACCCAGCGATCCCACACCTCTCTGGGACGTGGGAGAGAACCAGGGCAACCGGGGGAAACCCACACACTCACAGTGTGAGTGTGCAAACTCTGCGCGCGTGTGCGCGTGCACACACACACACGCACACACACACACACAGGGACAGCATATGGTGCAATAGTGCAGAGGAGGGTAAGAGGAGGTATTTTTCCTGAGAAACTAACCCCTCAATGTCTAGAGGCACCTGTTTTGTGGAAATCTTTCTCCAAGTCCCAAATAATTTTAAAATTTTCAATCATGACCCTGTTAACTTCCTGCCCCTCTGCAGGGTAAACTGCAACATTGCATCCCAGGCACTGACTTCCAGGTGAATCTCCTTCACAACCCAGCTCGAAACCCCTGCAGAGTGCGGCGGGGCGCAGACTGTTCCATCGGGCACACCATCGGCAGGAGGCTGTCCCAAACAGCCACATTATCCAGTGCCTACTACTTGGGCAGCCTGTGACTGGTGTATTCGGGCAACCAATCACCTGCAGGCAGGACACGATTGGAGGAAGGAAACCCCTGCTGGGCCCAAGGACGGGTTCCAGTGGGAAGTGTGTCCGGAGAGGGGTGGACCTGGCCCCACGCGGATCTCTCCGTGTGTTCAGAACCAATGGTAGAATTCACCCCGTCCCTCCATGGCAAACCCTCTGCCTTCATAACTCCACCCCCGGAGAGGGAGAGTGTGGGATGGGTGGAATGTAAAGCTGTCCGGAATCTCAGTGGGATGTAGCAGGAAATGATCCCAGTAGGGAGGCATTTGTGGGGGCAAATCCCACCCCGTTGAGAAGAGGCCAAATTAGGCAGGAATCCAAGAACATTCAGTGATCCTGGTGGGGAACGGGGGAAGTTCTATTCAGACATACAGTGTAGAACAGGCTTCCCAGCCCAAGCAGGTGCTCGGCCCAGTGACCCCCAGATTTAACCCTAGCCTAATCACAGGGCAATTTACAATGACCAATTCACCCACCAACTCGGGACCGCGAGAGGAAACTGGAGGAAACCCAGACGGTCACGGGGAGAACGTAGAAACTCCTTGCTGGAATCGAACTCTGAACTCCGAGTGGTAACAACACTGTGCCAGCAGAGGAAATGTTGGGAGGGTGGGGGAACTGATCAGGGGTTTGTCCAGCAGTTTCCTAGAGTTTAATTGGGGAAGGAAGAAGAATATGATTCTCAAGGTAGTATACTGTGACATATAATTACTTTGATAACAAATTTACTTTGAAGTTTAGGGAAATATCTGATGATTCAGCTGGGATCTGGAGGGGTTAACAAGAGATGGGGTAGGGGTGGGGCAGATTACTCAGCCTTCCAGAGCGGGGAGTGGGCTGGGATCCCCGAGTCCAGGACAGCCCATCTCTTTCCTCACACCTCTGCACACTGTGGTCAGGGTTTGCGGGGAGGACGGGAGTACCTACCCACCTCACCCCTTCAGAGTCATGCAGGCTCAAGGCGAGGCCCTTCAGCCTGAAGGTGTCATACTAACCCTTCTGGTGGTGATCCAGGATTCCTCCCGCACAGCCACCGAACCAGGCGACGGGGACAAGGCCACTCAGCCCCTCTGGCCCAGTCTGGCCCTCAATCCCGAAGTCACTGGCAACTCCTTTGACCGCACAGGCTGCTACGATGCAGGCTTCTCCCTCCAACTCTTCAGAGCAGGGGCACCGATAGCAGCAAAGTGGGGCGGTGTGGGGCAGCTCGGACCAGCATGGCAGGTTGACCTGTTCCTAGTTGATCTCGGTGGGGAAGGCTACAGGCTGGTCACCATGCTGCAGGCGGGCACTAGGACCCAGGGGAGTCGCGAGTGGGTGAAGGAGCTCTCACTGTGCCTTGCACTGGGGCAAGGGGGATGGCATCAAAGGGAGCTTGCGGGACATGGATTCATTGGCCTTGGGGGGTGGGGGGAGTACTTGCAGTGAGGGGCTGTGGGAAGGCAGCTGGTCTGACAACTCCACCCGATGACAACCACTGACTTCACAAAACAAGGCAGGAGCTAGTCACAGTCCCAGGGTGGGTAAGGGGAAAGAGGGACCCTTGCAATCTCAGTCCAGCCCACGGCCTCTCCAACACCCTCATTCACTCCTTCCCTCTGGCCCTTCCCCTCCCATGGGCCTGCCCACTCTCTCTATTCCCTCCAATCTCCCATCCACTCCCTACTCTCCTCTCTGTCCCCCCACTCCCCCTCCCCTCCCTCCCCATTCCTCTGACACTCCCTCCACAACCTCTGTACCACCCACTCTCCCTCCATTCCTCTGCTCGCTCCATGCTCGTGAAGACCTGTCATGGTGGGAGGGACAATGGGAGAGGGGAAGCGAGAGAGGGGATGGGTGAACGGAGGGCTGCATGCAGTTGGAGGGAAGGGCAGGACAGAGGGTAGAACAAGAGGCTACTGAGAACGGTGGGAGGGGATGAAGAGGGGTGAGACTGGACTGGTGGGAGGGAATGGTGGGGGTCGAGATGGGAACAAGGGGGGTGAAACTGGAACAGAGGTTGGGAACGAGAGGGGAATGGAGGGATGGAATGGGGGAGAGGATGAAGAGGGGTGAGACTGGACTGGTGGGAGGGAATGGGTGGGGGTCGAGATGGGAACAAGGGGGGTGAAACTGGAACAGAGGTTGGGAACGAGAGGGGAATGGAGGGATGGAATGGGGGGAGAGGGTAATGCTGGAAGGCAACGGGGGGGGGGGGGGCGAGAGAGTAACGGAGGGAGGGAGGGAGCGGGGAAGGAGGAGTATTCATAGGAGAACAAAGGGAGGGTGTCCAGTGCAGCCCCTGCACCCTCTGCGTCCAGCGATTGTGTTTGCAGCCTGTAACCCAGTGCCCCAAATCCGGGCACAATCAACTCGCTCCCTCCCGTTCCGTGACAGGTTCTCTTCCGGTTGAATGGAAGGGAAGTGAACAGCCAAGGCAGCCTCTGACATCCAAGTGCGGCCTTAAAATAGGAGCTGGGTGTCAGTGAGTGGCCCAAAGGCGCAGCCATGGGCTTGTGCAATCCGCCACGGCCCCCACGTCCCTTCCACCGTCCGTCCCCCACCCCACCTCCATATAACGTCCTGAGTCAGCAGATCTCCAAAGCAGGAAGACTTTAAATAAAACAGTGCTTTACAAAGACTGGAAGGGCTGCTATATACAAAAATAGATTTTTATTTGAGTCTAGAAGTCAGGAAACTGACGCGCAATTAAATCCGCAAATAAAACCAGCTTTTCTGTACGGTTAAACCAAAGTCCTCGCCTCGTCCGAGAGAGGACATTTCGCCGAGTTCACAACAAAAAAAACTTTACATCATTTATTTAAAATACTCTATTGAAAAAGAGAATTTATCTCCGAGTAGCCAGTGTTGGCGACGGCCAGAAGACGTTGATACATATAAGAAAAACTGTTTACATTTGTTCCATGATGAATGTTATTTAGAAACATGGTTGGAATATGTTTGTTGGCATCAAAGTGACACGTTTTGTATCAGCAGCGAAACGGGTGCAATGTGTCCGATCCACGGTATTTCCTGGCAATTCCTACCCGATTTGAAGCTCCAGCATCCCACATACAGTGCGGGCCGCTCGCTGGCTTCAACCACCTGGGTGGGGGACGTGAAGCTACCCCTGTTAACGTACCCGTTAAATAGCAAATTACCTTATCTTCTTCTTTCAGTTCGGCTCGGAATAGATCCTGGTATTCACAAAGGTCTTCTTCAACAACACAAGACAGGGGGAAAAATCGGGGGGGGGGGTGGCAGAGAAAAGGAATTAAAGAGGGAAGAATGGGGGAGATTTAAAATGACAATGGTGAAGGGGGAGAGGCAGACAGAATGCAGGAAAGGAGGGGTGGGGAGGAAGATGGAAGTTCACAAACCGACGACTGTCCTGGCTCCTTTACACCTCCGTCTCTACACTTACTGCCTCCTGGAAGCGACTGAAGCCTCCCTGTTTTTTTGCTGAACTGACGCGATAAGAGTTGGAGCGGCAGCCAGCGCCACCGCCAGACGCAGCCGGCCACTGCAGCAACGGGGAGGTTGGGGGCCGTGCCTGCTGGATAGAGCCCCGGGGGCAGTGGGGAGGTCGCTTCCCAGCCCGCACCCTCACCCCACCTCCACAGACGCTGTCCCATCCGCTGAGGTCCTCTCGAGGCTTTTATTTTTTCCCTGGGCTGGATCTGCCGGAGTTTAGGGGGCGGGGTGGGGAAGGAAATCAGGATTCAAGTTATGCCCAGTCAAAGTAGGTAAATTATCAAAGTATGTTTCTGCCCCGAGATTCATTTTCTCGCAGGCATTTACAGTAGAACAAAGAAATACAATAGAATCAATGAAAAAACCACGCAGAAGGCGGCTTCAGGAAGGGTCAGGCGAAGGAACACATACTAATCCTCATAGAGGGATCAGAAGTGGAGAGAGTGAGCAGCTTCAAGTTCCTGGGTGTCAAGATCTCTGAGGATCTAACCTGGTCCCAACATATCGATGTAGTTATAAAGAAGGCAGGACAGTGGCTATACTTTATTAGGAGTTTGAAGAGATTTGGCATGTCAACAAATACACTCAAAAACTTCTATAGTTGTACCGTGGAGAGCATTCTGACAGGCTACATCACTGTCTGGTATGGAGGGGCTACTGCACAGGACCAAAAGAAGCTGCAGAGATTTGTAAATCTAGTCAGCTCCATCTTGGGTACTAGCCTACAAAGTACCCAGGACATCCTCTGGGAGCGGTGCCTCAGAAAGGCAGCGTCCATTATTAAGGACCTCCAGCACCCAGGACATGCCCTTTTCTCACTGTTACCATCAGGTAGGAGATACAGAAGCCTGAAGACACACACTCAGCGATTCAGGAACAGCTTCTTCCCCTCTGCCATCTGATTCCTAAATGGACACTTTGGGTACTGCCTCACTTTTTTTTAATACAGTATACAGTATTTTTGTTTTTGCACATTTAAAAAAATCTATTCAATACACATAATTGATTTACTTGTTTATTTATTATTATGTTTTATTTTATTTATTTTTCTCTCACTGCTATATTATGTATTGCATGGAACTGCTGCTGCTAAGTTAACAAATTTCACGTCACATGCTGGTGATAATAAACCTGATTCTGATTCTGAAAAATAACAAATAATATATAAATAGAAAGATAAATAAATAAATAATACCCATCCACAAGGAGTGATTTACTATTTTAACTCCTAGCAACACACATCCACTGTACTTTTTCTTCATAGATGCTGTCTGGCCTGCTGCGTTCCTCCAGCATTTTGGGCATGTTGCTTGGATTTCCAGCATCTGCAGATTTTCTCTTGTTTGTCATTTTAATTCCTATCCCCATTCCCATTCCGACATGTCTGTCCTCGGCCTCCCCTTCTGCCAGGATGAGGCCACTCTCCAGTTGGAAGAGCAGCACCTCGTATTCCATCCAGGTAGCCTCCAATCCAATGGCTAGAACATCGATTTCTCCTTCTGGTAATTCCACCTCTTCGCTTCACCAGCCTATCACCTCCCCCGGTGCCCCTCTTCCTTTCCTTCCTCCCATGGTCTACTCTCCTCTCCGATTACATTCCTTCTTCTCCAGCCCTTTGCCTTTTCCAACTACCCCCTTCCCCACCCACCTGGCTTCACCTCGATTGTCTACCTAACCCTCCCCCCACCTTTTTATTCTGCCATCTTCCCCCTTCCTTTCCAGTGCTGATGAAGGGTCTTGGCCTGAAACATCGTTTCCGTAGATGCTGCCTCACCTGCTGGGCTCCTCCAGCATTTTGTGTGTGTGTTACTCTGGAAAGGAACGTGAGTTGTAGAGTCCTTGAAAATGAGTCCATAGGTTTGAGAATCCGTTCAGTGAAGTTATCCATGATGGTGACATCCAAGTAGATGAGAGTTTATTCACAGTAACTCCAAAGGAACATTGGTGGTTTGACCGAACAACACCATTACATTCTCAAGACTGGGACTCTGAGATTAGTACTGATAGGGCATCTGCTTAAACACTATAACACAGAATTCCCCAAGCCTATCAAAATAAACTTAAACAGAAAGCACCGGGGAAAGACCATGTTACAAAGAGTGAGTCGCTCGAGAAAAAGTCACAAGGAACTCTAAACAATTAATGACTGTTGTTAAACAACAGTGAACTAATTCAGGTGCTCCAGAAACCTCAGAGCCCAACATGCTCCAGCACCCCACAAAGGCCCTAAGAGCTAATTACAACTGGTTCAGGAGCCTGATGGTTGAGGGTAATAACTCTCTGAACCTGCTGGTGAGGAAGACCTACTTGCTGCCCGATGGCAGCAGTGAAAAGAGATCATGGTAGGGGCAATTGTGGTCACACTGGAGACTGTTTGGACTGTAGGGGTCAAAGGAATGGGCGAGAAATTGGAAACAGGACAAGATCAGATCAGCTCAAATGGGGTCTTGCAATTTGGCCTACTTCTCCTCTATTAAACTTGAAGATCTTCCCACTGCACAGAACCTTTTGCTTAATGGATTAGTCTCTGACTGGCAATGCCAGCAGATTTTACCTTTCCCTTCAGAGGGTGAAAGGGTGCACTGTCATCTTGAACCACTGCGGTCCATGAGGAGAAGAGACTCCCATGGTGATATCTGGGGAGGGGGTTATAGAATCACAGAGCACTACAGAACAGAAACAGGCCCTTTGGCCCATCTACTCTCTACCAGTAATTCTGCCTAGTCCCATCAACCTGCATCTGACCATAGACCTTCATACCCCTCTCATCCATGTACTTATCCAAATTTCTAAGTGTTGAAACCGAACCTGCATGCACCCCTCCCACTGGCAGCATCGTACCACCCTCTCAGGTTCCCCTCAAGTATTTCACCTTTCACCTTAAACCTCTGGCCTCGGGTTCTGGTCTCGCCCAGCCTCAGTGGAAAACGCCTGCTGGCATTTACACTATCTATACCCCTCAATAATGCTGTATACATCTGTCAAATCTCCCCTGCAGGGAACAAACTCCTAACCTATTCAACTCAGGTCCGCGCCACATCTTCTCTGCACTCTTTCAAATTCATTGATATCTTTCCCATAGGCAGGTGACCAGAACTACACCAAATATTCCAAATTTGGTCTCACCAACATCTTATACAACTTCAGTGTGACCCCCTGACTCCTACATTGATTTACGAAGGCCAAGGTACCATAAGCTCTCTTCATGACCCCACACCACTTTCAGGAATTATGGATTTGCATTCCCAGATCTCTCTGTTCTACCACCCTCCTCAGTGCCCTACCATTCATTGTGTCAAGGCTCCCCTCACTTCCTGCACTCCAGGGAAAAAACTCTTAACTTCTTCAACCTTTCCCGACGATACTAATCCTCAAGATCTGCCACATCAAACGAGGGATTCAGGCCTGGTGATGACGAATTAATGGCTGAAGTATTTCCGAGTTGGGGTTGCAGAGGGGGCACTTGTGGGTAGGGGAGGTGGCGGGTTCAGGCGGGGCTGTCAAAGAAGCCCGTGGGAGTAACCGTGACGTGCTGTTGTGACTGTGAACGATGTCACCGGAGAGACACAGAAGCTGGTGGTGTACAAGTCTTTATCCAGCACAACAAGCAGGCATCGGACTGCACGCACACCCAAAGCTACATCCCTGAAGATCTAAGGTAACAGTACAATTCAATACAATTTCAATAGTTACAATGACATTCTTTACTTCTACACTTTGGGTTGACAAATGGTTCTTTTGAGAATCATAGTGGAAGCACATTGTATTTGATAAGACGTCTCTGAAAGTCCAAATTCCTTTGGGAGAAATATTCTAAAACCTTTCGACGACAGTGAGCCAGATACCCAAAATTAATATTGTTGGGGTTGATTCTGAGTACACAAGTACACAAAAACTACTGACTACCTCCACCTGCGACCATGTTTGAGATACTAAGTGACAACATCCATCTGGTCTGCCCACTTGAACTCAAGTCACAATGGTGCCAATAACTTAACCATGTTGTCTGGTTTGATGCAAGCTAATTAACACAACCCCATATCTTAACGCTTGGCTCTTAGTCCACAGAGCAGCCTGTGCTTTTAACTTCAATTTACTGCTTGCAATTTACAAAAAAAACCTGAAGGCTAATTGCAGCCTTCCTGAACTTACCTACATTAACAATAAAAACCAAAGCCTAGTTTTTGTTTGAATTAATAACTGCTATATTCACATAGCTCCAGAATACTCCCGAACAGTACAAGTTCCAGGCCATTGCCATAGGAGAGGGTGAATTTCCCGAGGAAGATGCCAGGGGATGAGAGACTTCAATCCTGTTAGGAAAATGGAAGCAAGTGAAATCAGCAAATGTTGGAAATGCAGGTACGTTTCCACAGATGCAGCATGTCCTGCCGAGTTCCTCCCACATTTGCATTGAATCAGTGTTGGCAAGTGGGTCAGACACAGGAACAGACTTAAGACCATTCAGCCCATTGAGTCTCTTCTGCCATCCACCGTGGCTGATTTATTATCCCTCTCAACCCCATTCTGCCTTCTCCCTCTAACCTTTCATACCCTTACTTATTTAGAACCTATCAACCTCCACTTTAAACATACCCAATGTCTTGGCCTCTACAACCATCTGCAGCAACGATATCCACAGATTCACCACTCTTAGGCTAAAAAAGGAATCCTCCTAATCTCTGTTCTAAATGGATATCTTTTTATTCTGAGAATGTGCCCAGACTTTCTCACTGTAGGACTCACCCTCTGTAAGTCCGTTCTATCTACGTGATCCAAAATTTCACAGGCTTCAATTTGATCCTCCTTCATTCTTCTAATCTCCATAGAGTACAGGCCCAGAGCATCAAATGCTCTTCATACGTTAAACTTTCCAACCTTGGGACCATTCTTGTAAACCTTCCGTGGACACCCTTTCTCCCAAAACTCTGGAATTCTTTGGCTCAGGCAGCTGTGGAGGCTAAGTCTTTATGTATAGATAAGGCAGAGGTTGATAGATTCTTGATCAGTCAGGGCACGAATGGATATTGGGAGTAGGCAGGAGAG